>NW_026874118.1:0-160455 GCF_032173495.1 Musca vetustissima | reverse complement strand
AAATCCTTATCAGTTGCCCGAATGATATTACCAAATAATTGAATAATGTTGTATGAAAGTAAAAAAACAACTTGCCCACTACCAGGCAACCCTTTTCTGTTTTAGCTCTTTAACTAAATATTAAACAATTTCCATTTCCTTTTCTTACCACCTTGGCTAGGAGAGAAAGTTATTTGCACTTAACATTCCTACGTTAAGTGTGATCACTTCTTTCAGTTGTTTTTTATTTTAATATTTGATTGCAGATGAAGAAGAAGAATAGCTGTAAGAAAAACACATTTATTCTCGTCTGTCAACATGACCATAACCTAATAAGGCGGTGAGCCAAAGTCCTTTGAGAAGCATTGAAGCACAACCAATATTGTTTTGCTGTAGTTGTTGTTGTTGGCGTTGTTACCCTTTCGTGTGTCTGCATATAATTTTCATTGTTGCATTCTCGCCATATTTACTAGCAGAACATTTTCTGTTTTTTTGTTTTTGATGTGTGAAAACGGGTCATTAACGAAGGCAAACGAGGAAATGCGTCTCTCATTGGATAGGGTTAAATAAAGTTGGTTTGGAAAGGGGTTCAACAAACACCACGCAGCTAGCCAACCAACCAGTCAGTGCAACAACACACACACTCACTCACTCATTTGGCTAATGCTCAATCGGAATTAATAAATATTGACCGACAACTTGTTAAGGCGTAAAGATATTTGTCTAAGTAATGAAATGAATCGGTTTAGGAAAGAAAAGTAATGCGCGCCCGCTCAAACACAAATCAAAACAAACAGACAAACAAGCGCACACACATATTTGGGAACACACATGGAACAAAACAAAAGAAAAAAAAGAGTTTTTTCTTGTTTTCTTTTGCGTTTTGTTTGCAGTGTGTGTGTATATGCCAGCGCGAGCGATAAGAACGTCTAGAGTTTGGGAACCGTTTGGGAGAAATGCCCATGCATTTCTACAGAGCAAATATAATGCCCTCCAGTTAAGTTAGGTGGGTCAAAGGAGGAACCAACAAAATTCATATGCAAATGTTGACAGTTAACACACACATCCAACAAAATGTCGATGTTGAACGTGATTCGAATGGAATTTTATCTAAAAGCTATGATAGCTCAAGTCGTGTAGCATTTCAAATGTTGGTATATTTTTGATATATTATTTTTTTTTTTAATTTAGCTTATATATAACATTTTTTGAACTACTAATTTAAATATTTTTGGCAGTTTTTGGATATCTAAAATGTAATTATAATACGAAATATATAATTGAGTAGTCGTGCAGATCAGTTAGTATCATAAGAAAATCACTGTAACTAAATATTGAAATAGGCTTGTAATGTTTGTTTAAAAAAAGTAAGACTATAGTGACAGTTTGTGCAAGTAGAGACCTTAAACAAAAAGTGTACCTTATTAGAATCCTTTATATGGAGACATAAAGGAACATTGGAACAACACTTTCAGCATTGGGGATGATTATAATTTTTATACGATTAATATAACAATTTTTGTATATTATCCTGAAGATGTAATTTAAACTTTGGCATCCTCTGCTGCATTTTTTCCTAAGGTAGACAGAATGAATAACATACCACGCTGTGGTACAGGGTATTATGTCTTTGTACATATAGATATAGACCCATAGTTCATTTTGTGAATATGCATATAATCACTTTCTGAGTCGATTTATGCATGCCCGTTGATATCAAATTGTAAGCAAAGTACAGGTCGCAATTTGCTACTGCTTATTTATTTGGACGAAACCTATTGAAATTGGTGAATGTCGGTTGGTATTTAGATATATCTCCCATTTAAATATACCTCCCAATTTTAAGTTAATTATGCACCAAACTCCCAGGGTTTTTCCGATAGGGATTAAAATTTGCATATCATATTGAATTGGGTATACGTTTGTTACGTTTTGTTTAAATCAGTTCAGATTTAGATAAAGATTCCATACATATGTTCGTCCTTTTTTTGGTAAATGATCCAAATTTGGTATATCTTATCAAACTGAGTACAGTTTAAAATTTTTCAAGTTTTTTTGAAATAGGTTCAGATTTAGATATAACTCCCCTATACAGTTTCGTCGGATTTTAGGTAAATAGTGCACCAATGTAGTTTGTCCGATTAACACAACATTTTATACGGAGTGCAGAAATGGACCTTGACTGTCGACTTTTAAGTTTAATAGAAATCGGTTCATATTTAGATATATATATATATATATATAGCTTAGTCCGATTTTCGGTAAATGGTTAACCATACTTTCCATGTTTGTCCGATTGCCACGAAATTTTGCATAGCATGCCAATGTCGAAATCGGTTCAAATTCGGAAATAGCGCCTATATATAACTTAGTTCTATTTAAAGTAATAGTGCGTGTTTAATGGAAATCAATTGAGATTTTAATGTAGCTCCTATATAATTTTAATTCAAATTTATTTAATAGCATACCAAATACCTAAAGATTGCTGATTGCTACAAAATTTTGCTTAACGTAGTAAATTAAGCCTAGGATGACGTTATTAAGTTATATTGATATGTCCAACAAATACCCGCCATGTGTCCGATTGAGATGCAATTTTACACAGTTCCTATCCTGTAGCATAAGGAATGCGATGTGCCATGTTTGCTTTAAATCGGTCCTGATTCACATTGACTAGATTTTAATATCCTTCAATTTCGTGTCCATTATTCTTTAATATAGTCAATTCAGTTGCAATAATAATTTTATGAACATCTCTTGTATGTACCCAAAGTTGTAGGTCCGTTCGACTTTTGTACTTCCCTTTCTATTCGTCTTTATGGCTTAAATAATTTCAAAAGCCCTTTGGAACTGAGATACATGCTATTCTAGGATACATGCTATTCGACAAAAGAGGTAGTGGATCCTAAGAAAGTAAGAAAGAAGAGGCAAAAAATACCATAATTACAGCATAACAAGTAAAAAACGACGTTAAGTTCGACAGGGCCGATCTTTTTTAACCCACCACAACGAGGAGTACATTTAAGATATCATTCGGGACCTAAGAGATATTACGATTTTTATCCGATCATTTGACACTCAATGATTTGAGCCAAATATTGGGGATAACGTTATATGGGACTATCCGTAAAATGAATTTTGATTATTTTTGTCATGAAAATGTACCAAATGTGAACACAAAATACAGTATTACACCCAAATCGTTTTAAAATGTGCCAAACTCCTCAAAATATTGAAATTTGAAAGGGTCTTAAAACTTCAGGACCATGAAATGTATTCGCTATAATAAAAGTTAGTTATAAATCTACTCGACTGTAAATTCCACCTAATATTGTAGGATGTTTTACCTTATAAATTTGGACAGCATGGGTGGATGTTCTCAAAATACATGGATATTTGTATATACTTTTTCGGACCATGTCTTCCCGGAGTATATTACAAAACTGACAAAAATAAAGATTTTTGTCATCCCTTAAATATTAACCGATTAAAATTCCAGGCATCTTCTTTGGTCATAACCAACAATTTTGTGGCGATTGGTCAATAAATGTGGCCTTTACTTCCATTAAAAGTTATAATGGATATTAGATCCCCTTACAAAAAATATGAATTATGGTCCACTTTTCGGGGTAGGTCCCATATGAAGTACCCTTATATAAATTGATAGTTCATGTTCTTTTCGGTGAATGAAATTATAGGTCCACCTCTAAGGTTATTTGTCAATAACAATTAAACATCAACATAACAGCCAATTAGAAGTAAGCATTCCTGTTTACCATTTATATTCGGGCAAATTTCTCGTAAAAAAGTTTATAAAGAGAACGCCATTTTGTTTTGCGGTCTCTTAAATATTATTAAATGTTTTACCAGTTTTGTGTGTTCGGAAAAAGTTTTCGAATAAAAAGTTGCAAAACATGTAAAATTAGTAGATTCTTTTGGGTTCTGGAACGGAACTTATGTTCCTAGTGAAAAAATCATATGTGAAAATTTGTCAAATGGTTACAGTATATCATTGGATAAAATTGTGTGCATAGGACCGGTTTTCATTACATCGAAAATTTACTTTACAAACCTAGATCAAGTCAGAAGGTGAGACCCATCGATCCACTTCTTCTGGTACCTCCTCTTGTAATGCTAATTTAATATGAAGCGAATGTAATACCTGATTTGGTCTACATCGCCATGGATGGTATTTTGATTAAAAAAACATATTCGTTTATAAATATAATTGTGAATCCTTTTCGGTTTAAACTTTACAGACCTTAATATTTTGGCTATCTATAGAAACTGAAAAAAGCTTAAATTCCGTACCGGACAAAAAAGCTAAATTCTGAGTAATCATCTCATATCTGAGTATGAACTGAATATAACTAAAGATTAATGTAAAATATGTAAATAAATATTTTGTCTGCACAAATATTTTATATACCTTCTAGATTTTAAATGAACGTAAATTATGTCGTGTATTATACATACATATAATTTTTTTTTATTTGAGAGGGAGATATTTTGAAAGCTTAACAACCAGGAAGCATTTAGAAAAATCTAAGGAAAAAATAATTTTAAATTACACCATTTTAACGCCGGCCATTGTGGTCCAGGTTATTATATGCAGTTTATAACTCTCCCTATCTACCTATTTTAAAGAAAATATTATACCTTTTAAAAATCAAAAGTGACAAATAGCTTAAGGAATAACGGTAACAGCCTCAATTTTGATTTTTCCTAGTAAAATCCCCCAAAAATCAATTTCGAAAAGTGATTACCAATAAATATTGGCCAATAATTCATGTTCTATACTGCGGCATAAGATCAAACATGTGAAACAAATACTGCATGTCTATCAAAGAAAAACTCTCCCTTTTGTTTCTCAATAATAATTTATGTTTATCTGTCTGTCCTGCTAGACAAAAAATCCCCTCAAAACGGCTGACAATTGTCACCGAAAAATAACAAAAACAAACACACTCTCGCACACACAAAAAAAAAATCGAAATTAAATTGAAATGAATTCAATTGTCCGCAATGTGATTGTGATTTGTTTGGATGGTTGGTTGGCATTTTAGTCATACACAGCACGTACCTCGTTTTATGGCAGATGATCATGTACTGATAGCATTGATGGTACATTACCTACCAAATTTATCCTCATCAGACTCACACTCACGCACTGGCATTCAATGCACTAAACTGCAATAATGCCCAACAATAACAATGCAATATTTAATTGTCAATGAATATACAATGTAGACGAGTATGTATGTAATGTATATAATGGCTGGTTAGATGGATGGCTAGCTGGGATGTGTGAAACATTGTGGAACAATGTCAACCAGGACATAGATTTATAACGCTCATTAGACACTCAATAGGACAACAATGAGTGGATGTGAGAGGCATTTACAAGGAGGCACTTCAAAATTAACGTTTACGCACATACATATTCGTATATAAATAGACATTTAGGTACAATAACAAAGACAATTTTTTCGTTAAGTGGCGCCTGTGTGGTCAACGTGTCAAAGGTGAACATTTGACAATGACAATTGTCCAATAGGTCAATACAAATGTTTTTTCTTTTGTTCTTTTGGTTTGGTATTTTTTTTTGGGTACGAATTCGAAAGTAAGTTGCAGCTGAAAATAATTATTTTCAGGCAAAATAAAATTATGAAATATGTTATAAAACAATGTTTGTGGCGTGAGATTGCAGCTGTAATTTTTTTAAGTTTTATTTCTGTAGTGCCAATTAATTGAAGGGTCTGACAAGTTGTGGTGAGGTGTATAAAACTCGTGGCAAATATTACATCTGTCAGCCGATAAGTTATATACGAAAACAATACGTTATAGAAGAAGCCCACCTTATCGATATGTCTTTACTATTGAAATAGATCTACCTATATGCAGTCTAAATAAAATTATATGCCCAACTTGCTCATAAAGAGTGAAAATCTGACTTTTCGGCCCAACATTTAATATTCAGATGGAATTCTCCTAAATTATAGGAATGAAAATGACCAACCATCGGATCAAATTGAAATTTTATTAATAGTGCAAGTTAAGACATTCATGTTGACATATAAACAAGAATAAAACTTAATTCATTGATTAGTATCAATCGGACCAATATTAGCAGTATGGTGCTCTATTTATATAAAATCAGACGAAACTATTTCTGGGAACCGTATCTAATGGGTCGATTACCATAGTTTAGTGGCGTTGCCAGTAGCCAAATTTGCATTATGGATGGCAACTGTTGTCAACTTCAATTGCTTCAAATATACTTTTTCGGCAACCATTTATTTCTGATTGCTGTTTACAATAACTGAACTTTGTAAGCTTCCCACATGGCTCAACCGACATTGTCGGTTGAGCCATGCAAAGGTTGAAGTCATTGCTATGGGACTTTTGAAAACTTTCCTCCACAAAAACATCAGAGCTGCACACATTTTTAAGAGAGGAGGAATTGCTGTTGACCGCCAGGCTTTCGGAAATCAGGGTTTAAGGCTTCATCTATGTACACAACGGCATCTTTTGGTAGTCGAAAATACGCTTTCAAGCCAATATGAGCAGTTGATTGAACATTTCTCTAAACGTCAGCATCTACTCACAGAACTGATGGTAGTTCTAATAGATTTATCTCTTAAATGCCTTCTAATAAATGACAAACCTTGAACACAATTTTCATCATCAAAAAATAGTTCCGCTGAGCTCATCATCACATATAATTAGTTTTTCTGAAACATTTTATTAATTTTTTTGTTTGTTTACAATATTTCTAGTTGTAGAAATGTCAAAACAGTATTATCGACAGCATCTGAGAAAATTCGATATTTATAATGTTAAGTTTTATTTCAATTGCTTTGGCAGTTGAACTCGCCTCTGGAGTTTGGTTGCTTTCCATAATCGACCCATAAATCTGAACCGATTTCAACATAACTTCGCGTACATCAATTTGGACCTAAGTCAGTACTCTGTGTAAAATTTTGTCTCAATCGGACCAATATTGGGAGTTTGCTGCACCATTTACATACAATCGGACGAAACTATATATGAGAGCTATATCTAAATCTGAACCGATTTCGATAGAGATCATCCTTGGGCCAATTAAGTGGCATGGCATGGCCAAATTTCATCCAAATCGGATCATAAATGCGACCTGTACTTTGTACGGACGGACAAACGAACATGCATAAATCAGAAAGTGATTCTATGCATATTATCAAAAGGAACCATGTATATATCTCGTTTCCTTTTGCCTGTTACAAACATGCACACAAAGACATAATACCCTGTACCACAGTATAGTGAAGAGTATAACAATGTTTTCTTATAACGGATATAGCACATAATTTATTTTACTGGCCCATTTAAAAAAAAATGTGGATCCGAATATGTCTACACTAAATTGAGCACACGGTCTGGGAGTGGAAATTCAATAGCTCATGTTTTTGAGTCGTGACAAGATTTTTTTTGCTAGTATCATGAAGAAAAACCCTTTATATTTTTGTTTGTTGCTTTGTATGTAATTTTTGAGCTGTTATTTCAACTGCCAAATCAAATTTTTGTGGAAAATATCCTTCTTTATCGAGTCATTGTGCGCCTTTTTGTTAATTTTTTCCTTTAACCGGTATTGCGGTATTACGCAAAAAGATTTTAAAAAAGTCAGACCTTCAAAATGTATATAAATAATCCATTTTTAGTCACCGCCAGGGACTACCTATATCTGTCTATACCTTACTAGAACTGATAAAAAATTCTACATGTTTTTGAGAAGAAAATTTTGAAATTTTATTTAATTTGAGTAAAGCATGCGTAATTTCCAAATTGATTAATGGAAATGGATATTTTGTCAAAAACCTAATGGATTTGGTTAGGTTTCCGACGTTTCTGACGTATGTATTATGCGTCGGAAATGTATGTCATTTACGTCACTGTTTCTGACAGGCCATCTCTGGTCACCGCTAAATAGATTTACAAATACCAAGTTTCGAACATCTAAATTCATTTAAAAATCGACTTTTCTAACCTCGTAAATATATTTGAAAACTCCAGAATTTAGCTCTCTAAATAAATTTAAAAAATTGTTCGTCACTCCCAAATATATTTTAAAAATTCGGACCTTCTAAATATATTTAAAAACCATCGTTCTTGAACTCTCAAATATAAGTTTTGAACGCCATTGAGCTTTCTAAGCCGATAAAGGATATTCATTTTTTTTTTTTTTTTTTGAATGTCCACGATAAGCTTTCTCACGATATATAAAAATCCATATCTTGAAAAATGACACATTAAGTCCTTCTTAAGGACAACTTTTTAGTCCCCATAAAAGCATTCCTTTTTTGCGTCTTTTGGGTTTTATTGAAACTATATTAAAATACGATGTTCGTGCTCTTAGAAATCAGTCTTAAACATCTCAAAGTGATGCTGGATTTGGTTCGTTTCCACTCTTTAAAAATAAAAACAAATTATTTTTTTTGCTTGTCTTGTCATTTGAATTTTATTTTCTTATTTTTTATAGCTATTACATACTATGAGGCAAAATGTTTAATATAAAAAAAAATATTTATATATAAAAAATACTACAAACTATAAATATTTAATACGAACTATATCACAGTAGCTGCAGAACAAATCAATAATACGAAAACATATTTTTATATGTATAAGATATAATGATACGAATTAAAAGTAGATAAATGTGAGCATGCAGGAGAATATAAAATCGAACTGATAAATAATAACAATAAATATGACTGAATAAATAAATAAGTTTAAATAAAAATGGAATAATGTGATAGCATGTGAAATACTATTTAGAGAAAATATATAAAATAAATTTCAGTGGGCAATTTCAATAAATTATAAGAAAAGTTTTAAAAATATAAATAGTTGTCATGGAATATTCAGTTGTTTTTGTTTGTGAAGAGATTATTATCAGAATAAATAATTAGATCATTCGAATATTATGATTCGAGGTTAGCTGTCTTATTGAATTTTTTGTTTATTATTTCTATTTCGACGATTTTGTTGTCTCCTTGGCGTTTTCCTCTTTTTCGGTGTTTGTTTTGTTTCCTGATTCTGTTGTTTGCTGTTCATTGGCATTTTTGATGTTTGATTATTATTTTCTACACCACCCATTAGCTTTGTGGTGCGGCGTAATAATTTGATTAATTTTCTTATATATGTTAAATAACGAGATTTGGCAAATTTTAAATCGATTGGACTTATTTGAATTAGTTTTTCTTCATTATTGGTATTTGATTGTTTATTGTTTTTATTCCAATTTAGCGGTGACACTTTTTTAATATCAGTATCGAATTTTAAGAGAGATTCCATCCGTCTACGTGGTATTAACAATGAATCGATGGTACGGGATACCTTAGATTTTGTGGTTGTATTATTAATTGCATGCTCAATATTACATAGAATTGTTCGGGCATTATTACGCAGCGACAATAGCTCTCGCGAAGTTTGACTTTGTTGCATTCCCTTGTTGTAATCCCAGGTCAGTTGAGCTCGATGTAAATAATCGAAGCCGGCTACATATTTTTGCATTTGGTGATAACAGCGACGAAGAGAGAACTGGAAAAAGGAAAACAAGATGGGAAATATTATTAGATTTTTCTTTATAAAATAAAAATATATGTGAGACTTAAAATAAAAAAGTGAAAAGAAATATAAAAACTTTTGTGGTTCTAAACTTTTTAAAAATATTGATCTATTTTAAAAATATACTTCCTCTTTTTTTAAATTCACTTCCGTTGCACATGCAAATTTCCCACAAACCAATCACATTATATTTTCTACGGCGTTCACAGTTCATTGAACTTGAATCCGATCAATCGATCAGTATGTTTGCTAATTCTATTGCAAACTTGTTTTTGTTGTTGTTTTACATCATTCATCTGTTGAATGACATGTGAACACTAAATTAAGTGGTGGCATTAAAACAAATAACGCTAAATCTATAAATAATTCATTGCAAAAACTAAACTAAAATAAATAAATACGTTTTTCTTTAAATAGATTTTTTTGCTTAACAAAATCTCGTACTATATTTATAAACAAATGGTGTGGACACTATTATATTTAGCGAAATGAGTTGTTAAAAAAAAAACAAGGAAGTACCTAGTTGTGTGGCCGACTATATAATACTCTACACAACTATTTATATGGGTATTTTTAACTCCTTCGGTGTACACATCAGGTGTCTGAGTATATCTGAGTATTATCATGACTATAATACAGATTAGGATCAAGATAGACTCATATTTACATTTTGGGATGTGCATAGAATCACTTTCTGAGCCAATTTATGCATTACCAAATATTTGGGCCAAATCCTAAATCAACAAATTATGAAATTTTATGATTATTTATTTTACGATTATGCGAAATTAGGTATGCAATTTTTATAAACCCGTCGTCAGCGCCATCTATTGATGGACATTATTCAACTGAAATCTGTTTTTTATGTCCAAACTATATACTGTGTAACTTTTGAACAGATTATTGCATTTCAACAAAAATGGTGTCATATAAAATTGTAAATAGTCATTCAGCAAAAAAATCATATAACACAAATATTACCGAATGACATTTTAGAAAATTTTAGTACTACATTTCATATTAAAATTAAAATTATTTTTCGAGAAATTATGCAATTGTACCTTTCATATCGCAACAATTTGATTTAACCAGTGAGCGGAGCATTAAAATCGGACGGAGCCGACCATATGATACCCTACACAACTTCCACGAAAATCGAACTTCCTGTTCTTCTATATTCTAAGCTTGGGAAATATTTCGCGATATTTACACCCTTTTGCAAATGTTTTCGGTCCAGTTCATCGCAAAATTATTATCTGATCATCACCGTATTGTCCTTGACCATACCTGGATCCTCATGAAAAATTTAAAAATATATTACCGCCCTCTAGTGTGGCAATGGGTTACTAAATAATATCTGAATACGTAAGCACCTGTAAATACTTAAGTGTAACTCCGACACCCGAGTACATACGATAATAAAATTGGTATCAATTCAAAGGTCGACCACTCCTCTTGTATACATTGTCAACTTCTCGGATCTATGTCCTTCAGGGGTAAATATATACGCTATAGAATACAAATATTGTAATTTTTCACATAAAAGTCAGGGTCCACTTGACCCGCTAAATATGGCCGATCTTTATCAAAATGGGCATGCTTATTCTTTGGCCCCCTTTGGATCCCCTTCTCCATGTAAAAAATCGTGATGTTTGGGCCATAATTGAGTCCTCTGGAGCGACCAGAAAATCAGAAAAAATAAAGTTTTTGGTCCATTTCATCCCCTAAATAGTAACCGATATTTACAAAAACAATAGGGGTCTTCATTGGGCAGAACCCATCCTATATGCAAAATTTCGTGAAGATTGGTCCATAACTGTGGCCAGTATCGTGTTTACAAATTATAATGGACAGACGGACGGACGGACACACATACCTAGATCGAATCAGCTAGTCGAGATATGATATGATCCGTATACTTAAAGGTGGATCTAGGATCAATATTTCGCGGCGTTACAAACTCTTGGGGCTGCACAAAGCTATAATACACTGACAACATAGTTGTGTAGGGTATAACTATTTACAGTAGGTCAAAATTTTTAGGATAAACAAATGCAGTTTAAATTTTGCATAATCAATATTTGTATCTACTCATTCAATAGATGGCGTTGACGACAAATTTACACAAGTGCTGCCAAATTTAGTGAAAAGCAACGGCAGTTAATATTTGTTATAACTTTTGAATGCGTAATGATATAGAAATAATTCGAATGCTCTAAGTTATCAGAACATACACTATCTGGCAATATCAAAGATTTTTTTGACAGAGTTGCCATATGAACAGAAAATTATAGTTTTTTGGGATTCTTCATAACTCGATACAGACACAAATCAAATGTATATTTTTAGCTCATAATATCTTATTTTTTAAAAAAGGGTTTAATATAGTTCTACAGGCCAGAAATGTGAAGAATCATTCAATAACATGGAACGTTATACATTTATGTAATGCAGAATAAAGTATACAATTGTAGTCTTCATATGGCACCACTTTCATTTTAATATATATAATGCGAAGAGAAAAGAGGTATGCTTATTTTAAGATCGCGTCGCTAGCGCCATATATTAATGGATATGAATCAAAAATTACAAAAAGTGAAGTTTTTGTTCTTTCACAAGAATGTATACGATTATACCTTTCATATGACACCTGTTTTATTGTAATATCGAGAATACGAAATAATTTATACCAAAAATAACTGAGATTAAGTTTTACAATATCGATTTTTGGATCTACCCAATCAATATATGACACTGAGGGCCAGGGTTGCCATTTTAACAGAAAATCGGCTGATTCTGTATAACTTTTGAATGTGTAATTTAAATAGATATTGACTTCAATTTTCGCCATATTAACCTACTGCAACAATAGATGGCGTCGCAGTCCCAAAAGGTTGTTTGGAAAATCAAGGTATTGGTATAGTTAAAATAACATTTTAATGAGCTGAGAGATTTTGAAAAAAATTAACGATTGTTATTACAATAATTGCATCTAAAAATGTCGCATAGAAAGCACTTTATTAATACTTGCTATAATTGTATGGTAAAATGCACCCAATTATGAACAAGATTTTTAATCCATTTATCCCACAGAGAATCATTGGCTTAAATCTGAATGTAACCCTTTATATTTTCCAAATATCACAATTCGTTCAAAAATTATATGAATTTTAAAAATGCTTTCATTTTCCTTAACAGCCTGACAATTTGGCGACCATAGCGCAATCTATTGATGATGCTTAATATAACACATTATTTATCTTAATAGAACAATGTGTAAATAAGTTACGGTGAGAAGAACAGAAGGAAAAATTCGCCACAGGTCTGTTTTTCTAGTGGGCCTATTATTTAAAGCTTTACATATACACTCCAGCAAATAATTGTAGGGTATAAATACTATAACCTATCCAATAATTCGATTACAAAATTTATCTGTGTCACACTGTCAGATACCTTAACACCTAAATGTAAATAAACAATAATAATTGTTTGAGTCGATAAAAAAACAATAAAAACAACAACAATAGCACCCAAGTAAGTGGCAGAAGCAACAACAACAGAAATTCAATTTTATTCAATCGTACGATAAGTAAGTCAAAGCCAGAAGAGACTTGTCATAACAAAACGCTGTGAAACAATTTTTGTAAAAAGTATTCAAAAGAAAAAAAATCGGTTGAATATCTGATCAACCCTTAAAACCCTTAGCTAAATTTCAAACTAAAAAAATTGTTTCAATAAGCGAGGATATGGATGAAGACTTCGATAGAAAACAATCCTACCAAAAACTAATATTAGAGATCGACTACGTTTAAAAAATCCACGCCTTGTATTAGTCCCTGAATATTATTGAAACCGGTAAGGAAAGAAGTAAAGTCGGACGGGGCCGACTATATGATACCTTTCACCACTTTGGGTATATTCAACAGATGAATCCTAACAGACGTCGCATTCTTAAAGGACCAGTAAATTGTAATTGGATCCATAAACATGTCATTCTGCAACCGATACTAAATTTTTCATTTGGTCAGATATAGAAGCTATATCTAAATCTGAACCAATTTCAGGAAACTTAACACACATCATACTAGACCTAATTCATTACGATGTGCCAAATTTCGTGCAAATCGAAAGATTTATAGGGGCTTTGGTACACCATTTATCTTAAATCGGACGAAAATATATATGGGAGCTATATCTAAATCTAAACCGATTTCCACAAAACTTAACACTCATCGTTCTAGTCTTAATTCAGTACACTATGCTAACTTTCGTGCAAATCCTAAGTTATATAGGGACTTTGGTGCACCATTTACATAAAATCGGAAGAAAATATATATGGGAGCTATATCCAAATCTGAACCGATTTTCACGAAACTTAACACACATCATTCTAGGCCTAATTTATTACGCTGTGCCAAATTCGTGCAAATCGAGAGATATATAGGGACTTTGGTGCACCATTTACATTAAATCAAACGAAAATATATATGGGAGCTATATCTAAATCTGAACCGATTTTCAGGAAACTCAACACACATCATTCTAGACCTAGTTCATTACGCTGTGCCAAATCCGTGCAAATCGAAAGATATATAGAGACTTTGCTGCACCATGTACATTAAATCGGACGAAAATATATATATGGGAGTTATATCTAAATCTGAACCGATTTTTCCCAATTTCAATAGGGCTCGTCCTTGTGCCAAATATGTCACGTATGCTAAATTTCATCCAAATCGGATCATAAATACAATCTGTACTTTGTTCACAAGAATACATGGACGGACGGACATGCATAAATCGACTCAGAAAGTGATTCCATGCATATTCTCAAAAGGAACCACGTGTCTATCTCGTTTCCTTTTGCCTGTTACAAACATATGCACAAAGACATAATACCCTGTACCACAGTTTGGTGAAGGGTATAAAAATGTATGCCTTGTATTAAACACTAAAAAAAAATCAACAATCCTCAGATTTTTTTTTTCAAAATCCACGCCTGTGTGTAGACCTTAAACATATTTGCATACTTCTTAATCAATGGGACTGAAAATTGTTCAATATTTATTCTGAGCACTCTGTACATCTTGCTCATTATAAGTCTCTTAAGTGTGTACTTGTGTATAATGGCAATAATAAAAACATTGTTAAGCAGTCACTGTCTGAATATTTAAAATAACACTAACCGCACGCTCAAACACACCCCCCACAAAACCCACAATTCCCTCTATAGTCGACAGAGAAAACTGGGGGATTCCACGGAAATCAAAACAGCAACAACAACAATACGACCGGCAAATTCATGTGATACAATTGAAGATTGATGATTCATTAGCAATTTTATGGAAACCAAATATGATCAATTATTGCCGTTAAATAGGTTTTTTGCTGAACAATCTATGCTTTGGTTTTTGTGTGTATGGCAGCATTATTTCATTCATTCTGAAGAGTTATGCTTTACAAATAAAGACATAATGCTTGAGGGGGTACATTCATGGTCCTATACGATTTTATTAATTTTTTTTTGTACATACGCAATATCATTCTACAATACTTGACCGCATTGATTTTTTATCATTCCCTTTCAATTGGATTATTGTAAAAAAATGAAAATAAATAAAACTGCTGTGACGTCAATCGTGTTTTATTGTGGTTATGGAATTTCATAAAATTCCGGTAATTTTTAATGACAACATCATGACTAGGGTTAAATACGTTAAATAGCTGTGTGAATATCGTCACCAGCCACGGACGTAACATTAATTGATTTGGTTATATTCATTTATTTGTCCTTAGTTAGGGTTGTTTTGTTCTGAGAAATGGTTTTATGTTTTTCCTTCATGAAAATTGGTTGCAATTTTATTACTTATTGATTTACTTATTTGTATAATAAATAGAATAAAATTTTTGTTTAATACTTACATTCGATTTTTCTTCGATTTGCGGCAAAAATTTATATTTGTTATCATAGCCAACATTCCACATACTCATATTGCGTATATCAATTGCCTCCAATTGTCGGGCATTAAGGGAATTATGTTCTTTAACGGTAGCCTTCTGAAGTGTTCGCAAAATCTGCAAGAAAACAAAAAATAATTTTGTTAGATAAATACAGACGTAATAAATATAGAATATAAATAAATAAATAAATATATTTTTTTAAATCCACGCCACACTGACTTATGTGGCTCCACATTGACTTATGTGGCTCGTGTTGTGATGTTCGGCTTTCAATTGTGTAGATCGATTCGAAAAAACACAAAAAATTATGTTTTCGGTCCACCTCATCCGAAATTTTTTATCTGATCATCACCGAAAATTATAGGCGTTGTCCTTGACCATAACTGGAACCTCACGAAACATTTTAAAGCGATCACCGCTATATTTCTGCCCTCTAATGTGGGTTACTAAATACGTAAGCATCTGCAAATATTTACGTGGAACTCCAACATACGAGTACATACGACAATATAATTGGTATCAATTTAAAGGTCAATCAGTCATTTTGGAGATACTATCAACTTCTCGGGTCTATGTCCTTGAGGGGCAAATATATACGCCGTAGAATACAAATTTTGTCATTTTTCACACAAAAGTCAGGGTCGATTTAACCATCTAATTATTGACCGATCAAAAACATGGCATGCTTATTCTTTGGTCCGATTCCTTCTTCAAGTAAAAATTTGCGAAGTTTGGGCCACAATTGCCTTCTGGAGCGACCAAAAAATCAGACAAAAATAAAGTTTTTGATCCATTTCATCCCTTAAATATTAACCGATCTGTACCAATAGGGGTCTTCACTGGCCAGAACCCATCCTAAATGCAAAATTTCGTGAAGATTGGTCCATAACTGCGGCCTGTATCGTGTTTACAAATTATAATGGACAGACGGACGGACATACATGTCAAGATCGACTCAGCTAGTCGAGATATGATGATCGGTATACTGGAAGGTGGGTCTAGGACCAATATTTCGCGGCGTTACAAACTCTTGGGGCTGCACAGAGCTTAATATCCTGACAATATAGGTATGTAGGATATAAAAATCCAGGCCTTTTATTAGTCCTTGAAAAAATACGTAAGCACCTATAAATATTTAAGTTTAACTCCCACATCCGAGTACATGCGAAAATATAATTGGTATTAATTTAAAGGCCAACCACTATACTGTCAACTTCTTGGGTCTATATCCTTCAGGAGTAAATATATACGCCATAGAATGCAAAATTTACCATTTTTCACAAAAAAAGTCTGTGTCCATTTGACACTTTACAATATTGACCGATCTTCATAAAAACTGTTACGCTTATTCGATGGTCAGACCCCCTTCTCTGTGTAAAATTTCGTGTGTTCGGGTCATAATTGACCTCTAGAGCGTCCAGAAAAACATACAAAAATAAAGTTCATTACCAAAAACAATAGGGGTCTTCATATGGCAGAACCCATCATACTGCAAAATTTCGGGAAAATTGGTCCATAACTGTAGCCTGTATCGTGTTTACAAATTATAATGGACAGACGGGCGGATGAACACAAATGCCTAGATTGACTCAGCTAGTCGAGACGATCGGTATACAAAAGGTGGATCTAGGACCAATATTTCGTGGCGTTACAAACTCTTGGGGCCAGAAAAAGCTATAATAATCCTACAGCATAGTTGTGTAGGGTATAAAAATCATTTAAAAATGTTTATGAATATATTTGAAATTTCCATGAATTTAGGCTCCCTTGTTTACCGAATTAGTATATAATATGGCATTTCGGGTCTTTGGTACGTAAATAACTTTTTCACAGAATATTAAAAACAACGTTGTAGAAATTCTCAATATAGGTAGGGTAGACTGGGGCACCTTCGGCACTTTTTTTAGAGCTCTATATCTAAGTACTTATTCAACATATATAACAACTTTATGACTGATTATTGTCGTCTGACACTTAATTATAAAAAATAGTACCAAAAAGATATAAAAAATAGTATTAGTTAAAAAATTTTACAGTTTTGTAAAAAAAGTCAAATTCGCCGCTAGAAAATAAAGCCCGATAATTCAAACATTGTGTGGCGTATTAAAATCAAATAGAGCCTTTAGAGGATCTGAATTTCAACCAGAGTGATTGCGATGACAATTACCAGGTTATGACTATCGTTCCGAATGTGCCCCACAAAATGCCGAAGCTACCCCGGCTTGGGGCACATTCGGCGAATTTGACTTTTTTTACAAAACTGTAAAATTTTTTAACTAGGGCTTTTCTATCGCATTTTCGTCAATACAAGCACGTTTGACCTTATATATGTAATTTCGAGCCATATTAAAGGATTAGTTTTAAAGACAAACTCAAAAACATTTTAAGGAAATAATATTGCACTAAATGTGTATGGCCGAATGTGCCCCACTGAAATATTACAGGAACATCTATAAAAATACAAAAACCCATGTATCTAAATAAGCCAATTGGCTAGAAATTTCAAACTTTGTGTCAGTTATTTATTTCGATATTCGATACCTATGTATCGAAACTAGTGATGTACGGTGAGAGCTTCATAACGAAAATGCGATTGCCGAAGGTGCCACGATGCCGAAGGTGCCCCAGTCTCCTCTACAGGTTCTGACATAGTTCCTATATAATTGACCCGCCTGTTTTTTGGTATGTTCACGGTACTAGACCTAGGTACTAGTGTTTTCTCAAAGGATAAAAAGTTCCCGACCGATTTTATAAATTGCCAATGCCCATGAAATGGATATTATATATATTTTTTTAATTTCTGTCGACTCCTCCTCCCGAAAACCATTTTTAAAATATTTTACTTAGTTTTCTACTAAATAAATTCCAACTTACCTTTTTGAGAGGCGGCTTCTTACTTGTCTTTTTATTATCCACATTATTGCTATTAATATAATGTCCACCGCAGGGATTATACCAGACAATATCATTCGAATTCATTGTTCGAGTATACAGATCATGCCAACTGGTGGTATGACGTTTGTGTAATAATCTCTCTTCGGTTTCCATTTCCGTCAACGACGATTGATGTTGATAATGATGATGATTAACATTATTATTACTATTATTAATATTGATGTTGTTGTTGTTGTGGCTGTTATGATTGTTATTGTTATTATTATTAGTTTCGTCCAATAGAAAATCCAATGGTGCTTCGGGATGTTGCACCAAATGATGAGATGGCAGTCGAGATGGAAGGCGGGCGGAATAATGGTGGTGTTGCAGTAAATTATGTTGTTGTGGCACCGGAACAGATGCTAATACCGATAGATGTGCTGCTGGTGACGATGACGGCGACGACGTCACTGGAGCTGCCATGGCAAATACCGCATTTGATTGCTGTACACTTAATACTGTTAATAACATGGTAATCAAGCCAAATAGTTGTTTGTAACTGTCTATAGTTAAGGAGGTAATTTTGTAGATTTTATGCGTGCCTAGAGTTAACAACATCCACCAAAAGTGGCAGTAACCACCACAACCGCAGCAGCAGAAATAACAGTGGCGGTGGCTATGACGGCGGCTATGGCGATGGTGGCCACCACCAAGGTAATATTGTTGTGGCTGTGGTTGCTGGTGGCAGTTACAATTATGACAACAACTAGTGTTGCTGTTATTGTTGTTGCTGCTGCTTGTAAGTTGTAATTGTTGGTCTTTGGCTGGTTGGGTTTGATCTACAACCACTACTGCGGCTTTATCTTCGATGTGGCGAGAGCTATAATAAGCCGACGACGATCGACGCTGTTTTTGTGGTTGGCTGTGGTGTGACCGATGATGCCCGGGCTGCTGTTGTCGCGTTAGAATTGCAGGCACACAGCACGGCACACGGCTTTGTGGAGAATAGAGTTGTTGTAGGTTAGCCGTTTTGTTGCTATCTCTCTGCTGGTTGCGTTAGATTAGCAACCAACACCTGTTGTAAAAAAAGAAAATAACAACAAATTAAGTCAGAGGAAAAAAAAGAAAACGAAAAACAAAATAACCGAATATTAGTTATGAATTATTGTCATTTTTGTTGTGATGTATGTGTGTGTTGTGTTGTTATTTGTTTGTAGCTTGTCTAACAAAATATTTACAAATTATTGTTATTAACTCGTATGGCAAAGTTTTGTCATGTTAATTGATGCTGACAAACTTTTCCCTTAAGGAAAAATTTTTATGAGAGTTTTTTTTTGTTAACTGCTTTGCGGTGGTCTTGTTTGTTTCTTTATACTGTGCAAAGCTGCGGCTTGTTATTGATTTGTGGTGGCGGCGGTGACGACAGGCAACTTAACTGTAGAGTGTTGTGAAAAAATAGCTGATTTTTGTATAAAAATCCCCATAAATTGGGATTTTCCAAATTTGCTCGTTTCCATTAGAAAATGTATGCATGACAACGAGGTATTTTTTGCAGTAAGTATGTGTGTGTTTTTGGTTTCACCTGACGCAAATAGTTTACCACATTATTTGTTTTGTGTTGAATTCAAATGTCAAATTTGTTTGTATAAATCAGCAAATTAATTTTAGAAAGGTAAGATCTTCATTTTTGTAGTTGTTGTTTTTATTGTTTTTGTATTGCATTATATATTTTTGTTGTTGTTGCAAAATAATTATTACACAATTCCATTAAGCGGGTTTTTATTATTTTGTAGAGACAATTATAATGATTTAAGATCTTCATTAAAATGAGAAATACAAATAAAACCCCAAGGGCAAAGGTAGATAACGAAGAGTACGTGAAAAAATAATAATAAGTTCATAAAAGTTGTTCTTCAAAGGTTTAAAGGACGATGGAAGAAAGGAAAGCCTTATATGTAGAACATTAGGAGGGGTTATGTCTTGTTAAGATCTAGACATCTTCTGTTCAAGAGGTTTCCACAAAGAGGTGGAATTTTGAACAATAATGGAATATTTTTAGTTCATAATAATGGCCTGGTAAAAAGTCGTTATGTTCGGTTGGGACTTATATTTAATATCCTCCACCCTGTTTTGGACATGTAAAATGATAAAAATCAAACCGACCTTTTATGAAGGACCTATGTCATGAACAATTTTTGAAAGGAACTCTTAACAACCGAAGATATGTCCATTCATTTAAGGAAACCTGCCCAAAATAATTAAAATGCCGATTGGGATATACCCCGAAACTTGAGTCAATATCGATATTTGGAGATTTTCTGGTTTTGGTATATATGGGTGAGGATCCAATATACAAAATTACAGTCAATTTGGTTAAAAAAATTATAAACTATCCGAACTACCGAATTTTTTGGAGGTAACTTAAAAAGTAAACCTATGTTCATAATTGGTTTGAAGATTTATTGGCTCTCCGTGGAATATTCTCATCATTGTAAATATTGATCAAACCTCATTAAAGTCGAATGACCTCACCGAACCATAAGCAGTACCAACCAGATACAGATTGAGGATAGGTAGGCTTCTCAACATTAAGTCTCGGATTTTCCGTGTCCCATATGCTGCTTAGATACCCAGATCGAAATTAGCCCAATAAAACAAGATTCTCTCGGTGGAATTCGGAATCTTTTCGTGCTTTTTAATAATCCCAAATCTCTATACTTAAGAGTAATGAGTTTCTTTCTCTGTATGACTGACAGGCTGCAACTTGCTGACCGATTTGGCTATCATCCTAAAAGAAATTAAACACCATTTAGGTACACAGCATTTAGGCACATCTCCGACCGATGAGGCCATAATTAAGCATTGCGGGGTTTCCAATTATATCTATGCAAAATTAATCAATATGGTCTCAACATAAAATTATCGACCCATTTTCGGTATTTTAAAGGTCTTAGCCGTGATTCCAAACGGAGATGCTGCAAGTTATCTGGCATCGAATTCCTGTTGAATAAATACGTCTTTCTAGAAATCATTCAATATAGGTTCATGTTAATTCCCCACCGTTTTAAAGAATTTTAAATGTAAACCACAGGCTGGCTGTACAAAGTCCGTTTGGGCAGGACTTTTATATATAATATTTGTTGTAGACCTCGTATTCAGATATTATTTAGTAACCCATTAACATTAGATGGGAGAAATATAGCGCTGATCGTTTTAAAATTTCCCAAGAGGTTCCAGTTATGGTCAAGGACAACACCTATAATCACATAAAATAATTGGGATGAAGTGGACCGAAAACATAGCCTTTTTGTGTGTTTTTTTTTCAATTCGATCTATAGGCCACAAGCCAAACATAACAACACAGCCAAAGGTGAAGAGAATCTGGAATAATGAGAATATTCGGAAAATATGTCAGTGTACGGAATAGGTGCTGTTGATCTATAATCGGCCAAGAGGTTGCAAATATCACGAAATATTGTCCAGGCTCGAAATAAACATCCACAGAAAGTTAGAGTTCCGTTGTTCGGTCCCCTACGACTATACTGCTCCGCTCTCTGTCTCCATTTGGCACCTTTTAATATATTTTATTTATTTTAAATATACAAAATAAATCGAATCTGATAGTCCCGCATTACTTGAAGGCGTGTTTCAATCCCATTCATTTTTGTTTTTGCTTTATTAATTGTTAATATTATTGATATTAACGGTTTTGATTTTGTTGTTGTTGTTGTTTTTATTTCTGATCCGGCTCCATGTGAATCGGTCATGAGAACAATCAACGGGTTTTGCATGTTAATGTTTATTTATAAATCGTGGATGAATGAAAACAAAGTGTTATAGACGTCATGATAGCGTTAACGCATCATAGCGTTGCTTTATTTTTATGACGATTGTAAGCGTAGACAAAGATACAGTGAGCGAGAGAGAATGAGAGAATAACAAAAAATTTATAGAAAAAAATATATAAATGTTGCGATTAGCACGGAGAATCAAACAAATTACAAGGTTTCGAATTATTGAAATATTCCAGAAGACAACGATATAATACAATTTCACCTGACAAGATCTATCTCGTGCTCTTTTTAATGGCAATTTACTGGGTTTGAAAAATGCCAATATACACTCAAAGAAAAATATTTTAATAAAATAAAAATGAAAATATTTTAATAAAAATATTTATATTGTTGTTATATAAAATCGAAATAAAATGTTATAAGTTATAAGGATTGCCTCAATTTATTATTATTTTTTTTTTTAATGACAAACATTTCTCTTCGAGTGTATTCGTAACGTTATTCATAAAACAAAATGCAAAAAAGAAGGTAGTCGTCTGAATGTCTAACATATTAACTTGCCGGGGATTTTTTTGTTGGTTGGTTTGTTTCGTTTCAACAAAAAACCAGCCAGCTAATAAGAATAATTGTAATTTATACAACGTTGATTAGTGAGTTAATCGTATTTGACAAACATTTTGAAAAAAATCAGCTAAGCAGTGGCACTCATTAGCGTTAATTGTTAGACGTGCGGAAGCGCGGAGGCTTGAATCAAAAATAATTGGTTTAGATTTTTATTTTTGGCAAAATTCTCAGATAAATGCCTGTCACTGTCCCAGGAAATACTCCAGACAGTGGGTATGTAGGTATAGGTATGTATGTAGGTATGTATTTTTAAAACCACAACGTAATTTGTTATTCATTGCAATATCTTTTTGATAAAAAAATCAGAGGCATAAATGCAACAAAGTAAATAATTTGTCAATGTCCTGATTAAACGTGTTGTTGATAACGTAGAACATAATCGCAATATAACCAAGGAATTTGGCTAAATCTACAAAAAAGGTGGTTGCTTTTGAGTAAACTTTTTTACAATTTTTTTGTTTTTATTTTTTCTTATTTTTTTCTTTTTTCTGTTAAGGTCGATACAAACTAATAATGAAACCATTTTATGAGGCAACGAATGATTCATATGTATTTTTTTTCGTTTTTTATTTTGTTTTGTCTGGTGTATTTTTTTGCCAGCCTGAATGAGATGGCAGTTTTTGATTTTTTTAAATCACCGTTTATTGGAATCGCTTTAACTCTATTTATGTTAACGAGGTAAGGGAAAATAATTATGGGGAAGACATTTTTAAGGATTGGAATAAAGTTTAGATTCAAGTTATACGACATGCGTTTTTTATTAAAGAAACTGAAATTGCTTATAATAAAATATATATTTATTATATCGATGGTGGAGTTTAATTTGATTTTAGATTTTATCGTAAAAAATCGGTATGACATGCAGAAGAAAATGAAATATACTCATAGTTTATTCTGAGGATATACTTGGAAAATTAGCAAAATGGCGGACCTAGGAAAACTATTTTTTTTGAAAAATCACCTATCATCGACAAAAAACAAGATCGAAAATATGGAAGAACTTCAGCGATTGGATTTATCCTAGTTCACATGATAGGGGTATACGTTCAGATTAACATGTTAATATTTGGAATTGATTGCATTTATAGCTTTTGAGTTATGGGCAATCGAACAAACACATTAAAGTGTTGAGAAACGTTTTCACTGCCACCTGTCGCTTACAGAATAAATCGATTATAGCTTCAAGAGTTTTCGGAATTTTCACTTTCACAATTTAAAGAGATATTCCTGAGTAGATATAGGTTCAAATTTAATAAAATAAAAAAGTATAAAGAAGTAAATACAATGTTATGTTCGAACGGGCCGAACTTTTTATATACTTTTATGAGGACTCCTAGGAGAAAACTCATGTTATGATAGGACTAAAAAATTCATTAGAAAAAGGTGATTGACATTCTCAAAATATGTAATAGTGAAGCTACCGTTATATGGGGCTATAATAAAACGAAGATCAGTATTCATAATTTTTATAGGGAGATTTGACAGCACGTGAAAATATCAAATAACAGCCAATTCGGCAGAAAACGTGCCAAAAATCCCCATATAAGGGGTACCATACTACCCTTAAAGGTGGATCAGTTTTAAAAATTTTTAGTACGAAAATGAGCTATACAATGATAACCTGATATATCAAATTACAGCCAGTTTGGTGGAAAACCCAGTCCAAAATCCTCAAAATATCGAGTACCCCCGTTATATGGGGGCTACCCTGAAACTTGAGTCAACATTAATAATTTTTGGTACGGATATGTGTTATTCAATAAGAACCCAAAATGCCAAATTACAGCCAATCCGGTTGGAAAACCAGTTCAAAATCCCGTTATATGGAGCTACCCTGCAACTTGGGTCAATATTACAGCCAATTCTAGCAATGTCTGTGCAAAATTTCATAACTCTATCTTCAAAATTGTGATCTTTATCGTGATTTTAGCAGACGAACTGACAGTCAGACGGACACGATCTAATCGACATAGAATTTTATTCTAATCAAGGATGGGGTCTCCGGTGAATATTTCGAAGTGTTGCAGACGGAATGGCAAATTTAATAGGGTGGCGGGTAAACAAATTGTAGTCACATTAGTGTGTGAAGGGCCATAAATAATATTCTTTTTTAAACCAAGAATCCCTCATATCAAATTGCAGCGTCTTCGATGGGATAAAGCGAACTGGATCATCGAAACCTACATATAGAGACTATACCGTGACCTCAACGTTTTTAACCAACAATAAGTAGGAATGCCAAATTACAGCCACTTCGAGAGGAAAATACACCAAGGATCACGAAAGTACCTAAAAATAGTCAAGAACCTTTATATAAGAAATATAGCAAAGCATAGTCTTATATTTTCAGTAAATATGTTTTTAAGAGCCAAGAAGAAGAAGACTTCAAATAATAGGTGCTACAATTGGAAAATGCTGCTAGGCCATCAAAATACAGAATGTTGGTAGGTACGTGTTTTGTCCAACAACAAGTAGGAATGATAAATTGCAACCATTTTGAGGGGAAAATATACCACGGATCATGGAAATAGAATTTTCAGCCAATATCTTCCAAGAAGCAATAATGGCAAATTATAAGTACTTCAGTTGGAAAATGCTTATATTTGGGCAAAATTTCAATAATCTATCTATTAAGTATTTCGATCTCTATCGTGTTTTCCACAGACAGGCGAATGTCTCGGAATCCACATATTTTTATACCCTCACCATAGTATGGAGGGTATATTCATTTTGTTTTTCCGTATGTATTTCATCGAAGTATTCATTTCCGACCCTATTAAGCGTGAAATTCTATGACGATTTAGCCATGTCCGTTTTTCTGTCCGTCTGCCTGTATGTTGTAATCACTCTAGCCACTAAACGAATTGAGATATATCGCCAAAATTTAGCATAGAGAGTCTATTGTCTGCAGGCAGGTCAAATGCGAAGATGGGCTACATGGGTCCACGTTTAGGCATTACCTAATTAGAGATACCTCCTAATTTTCGGTATTTGGCTGTTCTTGAGCACGTTTTTCTACTAAATTCGCTGAAATTTTCTTATTGGGTATTGAATTTCCCCCATATAAGGTATTTTTAGTACTTTGAGATCTTATGGGGTAGCAAATCTCTTCACAAAAGTTATAAATATAGGTCCATTTTTTTCAGGCAGCCCCCATATAAGGATACCCTCCAAATTTCGATATTTTGGGGTTCTTGAGCCCGTTTTTCAACCGATTTCGCTGTAATTTGGTATTTTGTAGTCTTATATGGTAAAAAATCTCCCTATTAAAAATTATTAATATTCTGGCACTTTTAGGGGTATTCGCCATATAACATTTTTTATATTAAAGTAGTTATCTGATTTGTTCGGTGTGTTGGGGTTGTCCTAAGACACCAAATTCGTTACTCGAATTTTGTCAGTTTTTACCCCATACATTCCGCCTTCTAAGGATACTCTAACCTTACGATGATGACTCATATCGGCCAGCATATAATCGGCCCATATAATTATACCTAGTGAAGGAAAATAGTCAGATATAAAACTAAAATATTGTGTTCGAAATTGGCTATATCGGCCATTAATAATGAATAGCCCTTTTTATAATGATAAACCAAATAGTCGCTAATTCCTAGCTATGTAATCTACATTGGTCCCTCATTATATAAATCTCATTTTTTGTTTGCACAGTGTAGTTAAAAATAAATATCACTTCAACAATAAACAAAATAAATTACCACGCTTAGGCCACTGAATATTAGGTTAATACATCAAAATTCAAATAAATCAATAGAAAATCCCCCCGATTATTTGGTCAATAGCAATCGACCAAATCTTATCAAAAAATTAAAATTATCAAAAGAAAATCCCCACCGAAAATTTTTGATCAATAACAAATAGATCAAATTCTATGTGTCATATGTTTAAATGAAGTTATGACGATTTTATTAATGTTATTTTTATCACAAAATAACTATTGCAAATATATTTTTAGAGATAAAATGAAATATTTTTTAAATAAATAATAATTATGGCTAAAATTAACTTTTTCGATTGCCAAAAATATCTATCACGTGCCCTTTGTGTGCTCTACTTTATCTGCTTTTTGAATTTTGGGGGTTTGGTTTTTGGCGGAGAACAAACATTTTTTAAATGTAAATTAAGTTCACACGAAATGAAAGAAGAAAACAAAAAATAAACAGCAATGCGTTGGTGGCGTTTTGATTATGACAACAAATTTTGGTTTATTTTCGCCTTTCAATTATCATCCCATCTCACAATTTTATGATTAACCTAGACGTAGCAACCGAGATTTGTTTTGATTTGGCTTACTCCCATTGCAAGTAGTTTAAGGCAGTTAATATTGATTAGAGGTGTTAATGAATTGATTTTGTTGTTGTTGTTGATTTTTACCGCTGTCTGTTATGATGATGCTGATGTTTGAAATCAAATCGTAATCGTAGGCTTTTATGGCGTTTGCGGTGACGTAGCGTTGTTATGATTTTTTGGGTTTATGAGTTAATTTTTTTTTGTGAATGAGCATGGGCTTTTCTCAATCGTCGATCACCTGTTGCTAAGCGATATTTGTTGGGATTTTATAAAACATTTTGAGTGTTAGTAATTCCAGTCTGTTATGTTCACGCTTGACTAGTAAAGCAGTAAAATCTAGTAATTAGATTGATATAATACGGTGATCATAAGATCTTGTCGATTTCTGAAATATTTTCTATTTTATTTTATGTGGTTATTTCTAAGCTATGCTTCTGGATATATTTTTTTGGATGACATTTTCTAATATTATCAAGATTTTTTTTGGGTAGGAAGGAGTATCAAATGATATTCGAACATATCATGAAGGAAAATTCAAATTGTTTTTTCCTTGAGAGACTTCTTTAAACATGTCTGGTATTTCTATTTTAGAGTGCAAACTCGAATGCGAATTTTTGTTAACTGTGCCCCTTTAAAATATCAAGAAAATTTTTCAAAAATTCTTGAAGGTATAGGGGATTAATGGCAGAAGATCAGCTCGAGAATGCTTCTCGAAATTATTTATATTTATTATATTATAGATTATCAAAAAAAAAACTGTTGGGGTTTTGAGTCCCAAACTAGACCAATTTGTTTGTTAAAGTAAACACGGAATTGGAAATGGCCTCAACCGGAAAAAGAAAGGTAGCCCCAAATATTCGGATTTTGGACACGTTTTCCATCCGAATTGGATGTAGGTTGATACTTTGGGTTCTCATTGAAGTTTCAGGGTAGGCCGCATAACACGGTACCTCCCAATATTTGGTATTTTGGGGATTTCGGACACGTTTTGCAACCGAATTGGCTGTAACTTTCTATTTTGGGTTCACATTGGCTGTCAAATCTCACTACCAAAAATGTCAATATTGATCTCCATTTTATTTCTATTATATATTTTGAGAATTTCAATCCTATTTTTCTCACATATTTTTCGGTATGTTTAATGTACTCTCATAACATGAGTTTTCTCCTAGTAGGCCCCTTTAATTTTAGATATTTTGATTGTCATCCTCTTGGTGTAGGGTATAAAAAGTTTGGCTGGGCAGAACTTAACATCGTTTTTACTTGTTTTGTTTTTAACTTCTATGACGATCCAGAACTTTTTGCTATTCAAGGAAGGTTACAAAAATAATTTCGTCCCAATCGAACTTTCCATGTCCTCATCTATATGATTCTAAATTGCAGGTTCTTGTTTATAACTTTGAAAATATGGGAGATATACCTAAAATCTATAATGATACTTTTTTGCAAGAACATTTCCAACCTACAGTCAATTTGTATACCCTTCACCACACTGTGGTACACGGTATTACGTCTTTGTGCATATGTTTGCAATAGTCAAAAGGAATCGAGATAGACCCATGGTTCCTTTTGAAAATATGCATAGAATCACTTTCTGAGTCGATTTATGCATGTCCGTCCGTCCTGATCCGATTTGGATGAAATTTGGCAAATATCACTTATTTGGCCCGCGGACGAACCCATTTTACATTGGAGAAAATCGGTTTATATTTTTGTATAGCTCTCAAATATAGTTTCGTCCGATTTTTTCTAAATGTAGCACCATATTGCCAATATTGGTCCGATTGAGACAAAATTTTGCACAGAGTACTGTATTAGGTCTAGATTGATATATTCCAAGCTTTGTTGAAATCGGTTCAGATTTATATATAGCTCCCATATATATTTTCGTCCTATTTTATGTAAATGGATCACCATGCTGCCAATATTTGTCCGATGAAGACAAAATTTTGCACAGTGTACTGATGTAGGTCCAGATTGATGTATCCGAAGTTTTGTTGGAATCGGTTTTTATTTAGATATAGCTCCCATATATAGTTTCGCCCGATTTTATGTAAACGGTGCACCATACTGCAGACATTTGTGCGAATAAGACAAAATTTTTCACAGCTTACTGATTTAGGAACAGGTTGATGTCTGCGAAGTTTTGTTGGAATGGGTTCTGATTAAGATATAGCTCCAATATATATAGATTCGTCTGATTTTATGTAAAGATCTTATACATATTTTGCTCGATGATTGACAATAAATTTTCCATAAATTTCAGATTGGTATGTGTATGGGTTGTTTTAATTTAGTTCAAATATATAGCAGTTAATTCGTCCAATTCCATTTCAATGGTCCTCCTAAGAGGCTATGGCTATTTCTTCTAAAGGATATTGTACATATGAGCATCTCTTGTATATACCTTGTCCGACTTTTGAACTTTCCTTGTCCGACTTTTGAACTTTCCTTACTGGTTTTTCTGATTGGCCAGTAGCCATCGGACTCAAACATTTGTATAGGATTTGGGGGTTCGGCTAAGTGAAAATGAGGTTTTGTTTAGTTTTTGTATTTAAAAACATATACATATTTTTCTGTTTTAAACAATTTTAATTTGCTGTTTTTGTTTCCGTTAAAAAAATGTAATTTCAAATTTTCGTGGAAGAATTAGTGAGCATCATTAGTTCTCGTTTTTTTTTTTAAATCACAAAAAAGAAACATTTCCTTCAGATACGAAATTGACATCATGCATCAAATAATAAATCCAGCTAATTTTTTCGAGAAACCCTTTCCACTGGCACACTCATAGAGAAAGTATTTCAAAAATTATTGTAACAAAAAAAAAAAAAAAAAAACTCTGCTAATATTGATACTCCACCCTCGGCGTCAATCTATAAATATTCTTTTCCTATAGATAAGAATGCACTACACAGTTAATACAGGTGCTCTTTACTTACTGATAAGGGAAAAGGAAGGTAGGTCATATACCAAAGTTAGAAACGTCATCTAAGAAATATGGAATTCTTCCAATTTTTTGCAAACTATGGTGTTTGCAGATTTAATGTGGACTCTGACCCAGCAGCAGCGGCAGTACTGATGAAATGAAACAATATCAATTATGGCTTGTTATCATCGAACAATGTTCATAACTATGTTCTTATTAATTGATTGAAAGTGAAACGAGAAGGTAGGCCATTCGCTAAACTTAGTTCGTAACGTCACAAGAGTAAAAATAAAATTTTGCACATCTGTTATTTTGCAGATTAATTTTTTTTTTTGCAAATATAGAGCGCGTTTACTGAAGCCCTAATCGGTTATCTTAAAAACTCGAAACGTCACATGAGTAAAAATACATTTTTACCAAAACGAAATTTTTGCACATCTGTTCTTGTTTTTAGTGGTATTTCGCCTATCAAAGATGTAGAACACGTTTATTGAAGTTATATTTGCAAAGTCTTAGGCACTTATCTAAAATTAGACGTTGCCTCATTAAAAAGTGATTTATAAAAATATTATTCGCAATATATATGTCATTAGACATAGTTAATCTAATCGGAATTGCGGCGTTTTAGTGTGAAAATCGATAATTAACATTAAAACATAAAAAAACTTTAATCAATTCTTGTTTGGGCAGAGGTGTGGCTAATGAGGGGGTATATATAATGAATAAAGCTGTAGTAGCATATATAGAATGTCCATAATCTGATTGATTTTTTGTCCTTGAAAAGTGGTCAGATAATGGGAATGTCCATTCTAAAAATTCGAAGATTTTCAAAGAAAATTTTGTCAGCTTCTAGTTTAACCATACTACAATTTCCTATATATGCTTAATGCCAAATTTTCTGGAAAATCAACATAATTTATTTTTTAGGAAAATAAAATAATTTTCATGTTTTCACTCTCGGGAACAGTATATGTTTTTCATACCCAACTCGATTTCATACATATCTCTGTGAAATATAAATAGAATTATTAACATAAATGTTTGTTGTGAAAATCGTATTTTCTAAATAGTTCTACTATTTACAAGTTACAAGCGAATATTGGTAATCCCCTATTTAGCGTTCTTCTAAAAATACATACATTCGTTACACAATATATTCTGGTAATCAGTTTTTATTTTCAAATCGTAATTATAATCTATGGCAACTGAGACTTCAATATATTCCTCGTGAAATTTCTTATCACCATTCGCCTGTTATCATCACATGGATATTCTTAATTTCACTTTCAATTAATTGTTCAATAACTCGTGTAATGTGAGTTTGTTAAAAAAACATTTACAAGTGCTATTGACTTATTTCGGATTATAGGCCGAATATAAATACAAACATTTTTATTATGCATTCAGCAATGTGGTGCAGTAGGAAACAATTTCTTGCAAAGCTTTAATAATGTTTATATATTATGCCGTCCCTTAAGGTATCACCCCAAACCGCACCTATATTATGTCCGAAGAAAACTGATGAACCGGTCCACTATTTTAGTTACAAGTTAAATTGCTAATTTCATGAGAACTCAATTTAGAATATGTATTGACCCAAACTTTGCTAATCGTAATATTTCTAATAGATCTAGAATAAGTCTGAATTACCATTGACCAAATCATCTTTGATTTGTGTTTGATCAATATCGTAATACGTTAACCGATATTGATAATTGTTGGTAGAAAGATTTGAGATGATGGGAACCTGAATGATTAATTATAATGTTCAAAAACTGAATTCAGTATGCTGTGCAAAATGTTGTCTCAATCGAACAAATATTGGGAGTTTGGTGCACCATTTACCTAAAATCGGACGAAAATATATATGGGAGCTATATCTAAATCTAAACCGGTTTCAACAAAACTTCGCATACATCAATCAGGACCTAATTCAATACTATATGCAAAATTTTGTCTCAATCCGACCAATATTGAGAGTTTGGTGCATCATTTACATAAAACCGGAGGAATCTATATATGGGAACTATATCTAAATCCGAACCGATTTTTTCTAACTTCAATAGGGTCCATCCTTGGGTCAAATAAGTGTTCTGTGTCAAATTTCATTTAAATCGGATCAGAAGTGATTCTAAACTCATTCCTAAAAGGGACCATGTGTCTATCTCGATTCCCTTTGCCTGTTACAAACGCATGCACAATTACATAATACCCCGTACTATAGTGTGGTGAAGGGTATAAAAATTGAGTGTGCTCCCAAGGATTAAATATTGACACGTTTCGTATCTTTTACAGCCAAATTGGTTAGAAAAGGTAAATACCGAAAATCAGAAAATACCTAAAGCAGAACCTTTCGTTGCCAATCTATAATACTAGATTAAAGCCAATTTGGTTTGGAATCGAATACAAAATCGTTAATTCACTTAAAACCAATATTGGAATATTATTAGGGAGATATGTCACCCAATCGGAATCCAAATAAAAAAATGCAATCAGTTGTAAAACGTGTCCAAAATCGGAAAAAATGAAAATCGAATAGTACCATTATACATGCTCTATGCCAAAATGTAGACAATTTTTCGTATGGACTTTCCCAAAGAACTAAGAACCCGAAACGATAAATTACGGCCTCTTCGATTGGAAAGTGTGCCTAACACGAAAAAATATAAAATGAAGCTACCCTTTCTTTATTTGAAAAATATACCTAAAATGTTAAAATTACCGAAAATCAAGCTATGCCTAAACGTGGACCCAACCAATTTTCGAACTTTTACTTTGGGTTTCGATTCCTTCGAGTACTTTTCCCTGATCGAGGTGTTACAAACGGAATGCCAATATTAATATAATTGTACCCTACACCGCCAGACTGAGGTAAGAGGTATATTCTTGTAACATGCATAGAGAAACGAGATAGATCCCTGCTTTTTGGAGATATTCATTGAAGCACATTCTGCGTTAAATAAAATTTGACACACCGTCTTTATTTGACCTAAGGTCGAACCCAATGGAAAATGGTCGAAATCGGTTCAGATCCAGATATACATATTTTTGTTAATGCGCAAAACACTCAGAATGGAAATTAGTCGAAATCGGTTCAGATCCAGATATACATATTTTTGTTAATGCGCAAAACACTCAGAATTACACGGCGTGGCAAATTGAGTCCAATATGAATTATGCTAATTTGCAATCGATTTCATGTAAATTGTGCAAATATTAAAGCTGCAGCATACCAATTGACTCTTGTCAAGTTTACATTAAATTTAATAAATTTCCATATAGCTTTATTATATAATTTTTGAAGAGTATCCGATTGATATGGAATTTTTCATATATATAGATCAAATACTTAATTTATCCAGTTCCATGGTAGGGTCCACAAAGGGTGATAGGTTTGTCCGATCGACATTAGGGTTGTATGTGAACAATATCTTTAGACTCGTTCGACTCGGGTCTCCTTTACTCGATTTTCATAGATTTTCATATAACTACAATTCTCCATAACTACAATATATATCAAACATGTCATATATTGTAGTTATGGAGAAATGTGTAAGGTCATTATAAAATATATTTTCATGATTATATGCGTTATGTAGAAAACATTTCCTCCGTAATATAAATGCACACACGTAAATAGGTCACATGTCTTTTTCGAAAAAAATGGAGTGCTTTTAATTGAATTTGCAACAAACAATCTAGACAACACTGGATTTCAAGAATACTGCCGATGACTCATCTTTTGTATATATTTTTTAATGGAAAATGTAAAAACAAAAATGCAAAGGTATAAATGCAAAATCGTTGACCACAGTTGGGGAATATACCTAAATTCTAAAATGACAAACAATAAAAAATAGGAGTATATTAACCAAAACATATTTAAAGCCCAGAATTCATTATGTTAATTGGCCACACACACACACTAATATGACTATTTATCTTTTTTAAAACCCATATAAATTTCAATATAGTTAACACAACTTATGACGCTGAAACAACTGCACCTGTGACGCGTGGCCAAGATAAGATTTTAGGTAAACCCCCGCCCTACGCACATATGAATTTCATCATCAATAGCTTTCACAGGCATCAAAACCACGCGAATGAAGATGACAATACCAATAACGAACAACACACAGTTTAAACACAACAATTCGTCTTAAAAATGAATTTCACAACTTGAATTTACAACAATTTTAAATCGTACTTACCTTTAAAAACAAGAAAATAAAATTAAAATTCATAAAAGAATTTGTAAGGATTTTCCGATTTGTAATAATTGGCGAAGGAGTCCATATGCACTTTTTCAGTGGGCCAGTCACCTTTTACACACTTCACTTTGAATCCAAAAAGTATTCTTAATCTGATTTATTTCACTTTTAGCAGTCTTTATTTGATTTAGTATTTTTTGTGTTAAAATTTTTGCAATTTATTTATTTATTATTTTCTTTTTGAAGAACATGCAGAGCAGAAGTTTCACGAATATTTAATACGTTGTTAACACTTCCGAAACATTTGCGATACTAAACAAATTGCAACAATATCCAATCCAATACTCTGCTTGCTGCTTTGCTGAGACTTGACTCTGGTCGGGTGGCACTCAGTGTGTGGATTTGTTTAGTAGTGTTGTTGTGCAAAAAAACGAAATCATTGTATCAAACAGAAAAAAACATGCTGGACAACAGAAGTAACCATAATAATAACAATAATAATAGCAACAACAACAACGACTACAACAATAGCGTCGACAGCAAGGAGTATAGTCACAGCTAGAAAGAGCAACAGAGAAAGAGGTTCTACCGTTTAATTCAAAGGTGATTTGAGCGCAATTTTAACCAATACAAAACAAAAAGATAGCAACAAAAACACATGCACGACCAAACAATAATATTTAGCGGCTTTCACACGACGACCAGAGTAAGAGTAGTAACACAGAGAAAGAGAGAGTATCTCAATTTGTTACGTTTTGCATTGGTATTTTCTTATTCTTCCTCTTGTATTGAGAGGCAAATTCATATATTTTCATGGTCTCTTAACTGTTTTGTTCTCTGTTGTTATGTTCAAGTGGGTTTTCCATTGTTTTGTTGATGGTGAGCCCACCATCGACAACGAGTGCTTGTCTCCTCATAACAGCACTCTTTCTTTTTTGTTTTTGATTTTTCGTGTTTGACTGGAACGAAAGGTATCCCATTCATGGGTATCAGCTGTCGATTGACCGACCATGCGACTGTCGGGGCTATAATATAATTGTGATGATGATGATGGGATGAGATACAATAATAATAAAAAAGCCGGCAAAATAAAACTATGACGTTATGCGAAAACAGCTGTTTTAGCGTTCCAGCCATTGTATAAGTAATATTATTTAAAATGTATTAGTAGTAGTAGTTGTTGTGAGAAAAGAGAATGTGTATATTCTGATTGCAAAAATGAGCACGGGAAAGAGAAAGTAAAATATTTGTAGTGAATTTTGCAAAAGAGTCATACAGTCATAGCAAGGTAAACTAAGGTAAAATGTAATAATTTCTCTTGTTAGCTGAACATTTCTCCTTTAGAGATCATTTATGAAATGTTAGGGAAATATTTTTTCATTACAATTTTAAAGTAAAATTCCACATGGAAGTTTTTTCCACTGGTAATGAGAAAGAGTTATCAGTCAACATTTTGGAAAATTTTTAACAAGTGTTAGTAATGTCTTTTTCGTGTGGATTACAATGAAATATTAAGTTATATGAAAAAGTTTTGTTTGGAATATTTCTTAATTTCGTTTTATCAGTATCAATATTAGTTGGAGTGAAAACAGGTAATTATAGCGTTAAGTTAGCTGTCATAACTTTGTATACCCTCTATCATAAAAATACCTTAAATCGGTGGGTACCATTATAAGGGGACTATTTTTATTTGTAACAGGCAAAAGGAATGGAGATATGCTCATGGTTCCGTCCGTCCATGCATTTTTGTGTGCAAAGTACAGGTCGCATTTATGATACAATTTGGAAAAAATTTGGCACAGGTCACTAATTTGGCCCAAGGACGAACCCTATTAAAATTGGAGAAAATCGGTTCAGATTTAGATATACAATTTTGTCCGATTTTATGTGAATGGATCACCATATAGCCAATATTTATCCGATTGAGAAAAAATTTTGCACAGAGCACTGAATTAGGTCCAGATTGATTTATGCGAATTTCTGATAGAATCGATGATACCCTTCTCCACTTTGGGTATATTCTACATATGTATCCTAATGGACGTCGCCTTTTTGAAGGAACATTGACATGAAATTGAACGAACTTAAATATGCGATCTTTGTCTATTAGTAAACCGACTGAAATCAATCCCAACAAATGCCATTCTGCCACCTATTCTAAATTTTGTAAACAGATTCAAAGCAAACTTTATACCCAATATTTGGTATGCTTGACTGTTTAAAATGTAATATCAATCCATTGATTATTTGGTGTACAATCAACATGAATAGGTCGAAGTTATATATGGAAGCAATGCAATATCTAAATCTGAACCGATTTCAAGGAAACTTGGCAGAGATTAATTTATATTAATTTCAGTACGTTGTGTCAATCGGCCTAGCTATGGGTCTTTAGTGCACCATTTACTTAAAATCGGACGAAAGTATTTAAAAGAGCCGAACGGATTTCATGAAAACTTGGCACACGAATATTTTTTTAGTAACTTCAGTAAATTGCACAAAATTGTGTGCGGTCGGCCAAACCTTGGTTAGGTCTTTAAAGCGCAATATACATCAAATCGGACGCAAGTATATATACAGCTATATCTAAATCCGAACCCATTTTCACGAATCTTAGCACACATCATTCTGTACCTAATTCAGTACCCTATGCCAAATTTCGTGCAAATCGAAGTATATATAGGGTCTTTGATGCACCATTTACATTAAATCGGACGAAACTATATATAGGAGCTATATATAAATCTGCACCGATTTTCAGGAAACTTAACACACATCATTCTAGACTTTATTCTGTACGCTATGCCAAATTTCGTGCAAATCGAAAGATATATAGGGACTTTGGTGAACCATTTACATTAAATCGGACGAAAATATATGGTAGCTATATCAAAATTTGAACCATTTTCCATGAAACACACATCATTCTATACCTAATTCATTAGGCTGTGCCAAATTTCGTGCAAATCAAAAGATATAACGTTACTATTGTGCACCATTTACCTTAAGTCGGACGAAAATATATATGGGAGCTATATCTAAACCTGAAGCGATTTTTCCCAATTTCAATAGGGTTCGTCCTTGGGCCAAACTGAAGAACTGCGTCAAATTTTATCTAATTCAGATCATAAATGCGATGTCTACTTTGTTTACAATGTAACATGGACAGACCCAAAGTCTGTCTGATTGCAAAAAAAAAAAAAAAAAAACGTGTACGACGCACCAAATTGAGCCTAGAATGAGATGTATTGACTTTTGTTGAGATAGGTTCGACCGACATTTGGAATTTCTCTACTGAATTAAATATAGTTTTCATATATCGATACATTTCATTTTTCAAGATTTGAAGTATACGGGATTTTCAAAGGATACTTCGAGGTGTTGCAAAAGGAATGAATCCCACGTGGGGGTTCTAATAAAAATTGATATACGTAATGTTTATTGGCGATTTCATGCCATAATGTCAGCGTTTGAATTTTTGAATTTTAATAAATCGTACACATTTTTTTCTCAGCGTATGAATGTAAAATTGATGCATTGAATATTAAACTTTTTTAAATGTTTCCCATAATCAAATCAAAATTCCCACCATAATTCGTAGCACTTATGCCGCCCAAATGAAGTGTAGGACCCCGCCCACTTTTTGCAGTAATATATGAGATCATTAACTAATAACCCAAATTTTATTATACATTAATAATATAAATAAATGAATTACCTTCTTCAATAGTTTATTTAGCATAGTTTAGATTAAATTTAACATTCATGTGCAAATTAAATTGTAATACAAAGAAAATCAACATTATTTGCTATTTTAGTCATACGGACAGATAATGGAAAATACCATTATACATAATGCAAGCCAAAAAGGCCAAACATTATGCCCCACACACAGCGTTTTTTTTTTCAAAACGAAAGAAACAAATTCTTGTTGTAATTTCCGTTGAATTTCACCAGAAATTCAAATTACTCATACGTACGCTGGGCATAGCGTCTAGACGATATGAATTACTGAAGCAGCACACAACATTATTCTGTTGTGGGCAGAAAAAGAGAAGAGAGAAGAGCAAAATGTTTACTCAAATTGAAGCTATTCTCTTATTTGTTTTGGGGGGGTACAGAGAAGTATCTTTGGGGGAGGTCGAATCGCATACACACACAAACACACGCTATTGCAAAATGTTTACTCATTAAATGCTGACAATAACAACAACAGCAACATCGCCGGGAAACGACCACCGCGAAGAGATTATAACACAATGAACGAACCGCGTTCTTGTTACTGTTGTTGTTTTTCAATCTGTCTGCTGTGTGTTTTTGCTTTTGCTATTCTGGAAATGTAGGCCATAATAATTCAATGGGAGTTAAAGCATACAGTAAATATCGTCAAAATGTTCCATGATTGCCAAATGAGTCACACGCGTTATTTGGCAACAATAACAAAAAACCAGACAACAATAATAATAAAAAAACAAGTGGTTGATGTTGTTGTTGCTATTACTACTACATGTCGCCAGAGTACAAAGGTTGTGAGAAAAGAAATCAGCGCTCTTGCCTTGTTTCTAACATTTTGTCGTGGCTCAGTTAATGAACTTCAAACCTTTTCGCTACAACAACTAAAAAGGTGGTTTCAAACAAATTACCTTCTAATTAGCCATATGGAAAATTTCGTAACATTGCTAAATGATGACTGTTGTTTTTGGTTTTGCCTTTGAACCAGACGTGGAATTTTAAGCATTTTTCACGTGGGTGTTTTACTGACGTATAAAAAACATGTTTATATGAATTGCTGAGATATTTGTCACCAGAGGATTTTTAGATGCAAAAAGCGCTACGAAAAAAATTTTAATTTGCTTGACAATATTTACAGTTGCAAAACACAAATTCTTTTCGCATAAGTCAACAGTAAATGAAAATAGATTTGTTTTGCAAAATTTCGTGTCGATCGACTTATAGCATTTGCTTTATGAAAAAACTTTAGTTTTATAAAGAAACTGAACCGAAGGGCCAGTTATTTGTTATTCAGTGTTCTTAGAGGTACATTTTGGCACATTGAAGGTTAAAATTAAAAACCAGTAAGAAAAATAGTAAAGTCGGACTGGGCCGACTATATGATACCCTTCACCACTTTGCATATATTCTACATATGTATCCTAACAGACGTCGCATTTTCGAAGGAACATTGACATGCAATTGAACGAACTTAAATATGTGATCTTTATACACAACACATGCCATTCTGCAACATATTCTAAATTTTGTAAGTAGATTTATAGCAAACTTTACACACGCTATTTGGTATGATTCACTGTTTAAAATGTAAGACCAATCAGGCACCCATAATCAATGGTGTACAATAAGCATGCATAGATCGAAATTATATATGGAAGCTATGATATATCTAAATCTGAACCGATTTCAAGGAAACTTGCCAGAGATTAATTTATAATAATTTCAGTACGTTGTGTCAATCGGCATAGCTATGGGTTTTTAGTGCACCATTTACTTAAAATCGGACGAAAGTATATATAGAAGCTATATGTAAATATGAACCGATTTCAGTTTAACTTTCCTCACTTAAGGATATAGTAAATTCACTAGATTGTACAAAGTTGTGTGCGAGTCGGCCAATCTTTGGGTCTTTAGTGCACAATTTACATTAATTGGGCGAAAATATGTGAAATCTGAACAAATTTTCACGAAATTATCATACATCATTGACTCAGTACGCTATGCACAATTTCGTGCAAATCGAAAGATATATAAGGACATTGTGCACCATTTACATAAAAGCGCAAGAAAATATATATTGGAGCTATATTTAAATCTGACCGATTTTCTCGATACTTCACACACGTCATTCTAGACTCTGATCGGATTTTCTTTAATTCCAATATGATTCGTCCTTGGACCAAATAAATGACTTGTGCCAAATTTTATCAAAATCGGATCATAAATGCGACCTGATCTTTGTTTACAATTTAACATCTACAGACGGTCGGTCGTGCGTAAATCGACTCATAATGTGATTATATGCATATTCTCAAAAGGAACTATGTGTCTATCTCGTTTCCTTTTGCCTGTTACAAACATATGCACAAGACATTATGCCCTGTACCACAGTGTGGTGAAGGGTATAAATAAACGGTTTTACATATAAAGTATTTGAATTTGAAATATATAAACTATTTTATACAATCTTTATATACTCTTTACCATGCCGAAGCCATTTTCTGATCGGAATATGAATTATTTTCGATAATGATATGATTTTCTGTTACTTTTTTTAGGTTGTTTGGTATTTATTTTAGGTTTTGGTAATACCGCCCCATTTTCAGTATTTTGAAGGGTTTTGAAGTATTTTCTGAACTATTATATGGCATTTCTAATATCAATTTCTTACATATGTCTATATGAAGGTACAGTCTCCATGGTAATCCCGCTCATTAGAAGGTAAAGAACTTGTTCACAGAAAATTTTCAATATAGGTCTACACATAAGAATATCCACTACATTAAGATATATAAGTATTTTAATGCTCAGAAAGCCAAATTGCCTTTCGCAAAATCTCATACTACTTGGAATACGAATCAGTGGAGAAATATTATGCTCTCAGGGGAATATAAGTTAAATATTGAAAACTCAAACATGAAAAGAATTGCCGTGAGAAAGTCCAAAAATTAAAGGCTCATGCCACAGTATTTCAATGGTACTGGGAAGCATGGAGGAGGGTAAATAATGATATTGGACTGTTAGTTGTTTTATGGAGTTCGAGATTTATGAAGTACTGAATCGGATTGTTTAAACAAATGTGTTGAAGCAGTGTGGTTCTCTTCCCTTCCCCTCTTAAATATCTATGGGGCAAAATCAAAAGGTATTCACAAACAAGCAAACATAACATCTTCCCCAAGAAGGATCAAATTGAGCTTTTCATTGATCCATTTGCTTTGCATGTGTGCGGACGTTATCAAAAATAATCCTTATGCTGTCGATTAGTAGCAAAATTTGCTTATTTTTAAGAAAGAATTAAAAAGTTGCTAGCAAAGAAAATAAGATTTCCATAGAATATTTTTTATTTCAAAATAAATTTTGCGTTTGTATTTTATGTGGATAAATTACCTATTTATTTCAGAAAAAAAACGTTCACTATAACTTTATTTTTAAAGCAATTTACAGGTCATTTAATTCAGTTAGTTTAGTTTTGCCCACCAGAGTATAGTATAGTTGGACGAGGCCGACCATACGATACCCTACAAAACTACCACAGAACTCTAACTTTCTGAGGATTTTTATTCTGAGCCTCTTGCTCGAATTGAGATGAACAACACCTCTTCCTTACACTGACATATATTCCGAATATAATTAATAATCAGCACAGTCCTTCTAATTACTTGTACATATTCCCTTCACCGTGGGTTATGTTATTGCTGTCCGGTCACGAGTATATGTAATCTTATTTACTGCTATGGGTGCTATGCCTAAACGTGCACCGATATCATTTCAACGAAGATGTTCTGTTTTCAAAAGACATAATTTCAATATAACGTCTTAGATGGTATACCAGTAAGCTAAGGCTATAATCGAAAAATGTTGATGATAGTATCATCGAAAAATGTCGATGATGACCCTTTCATTTCAATGGGTTTTCACTTAGTTGTCCATTTTCTACTTCTAATAAATCTATAGTATTTTTTTATTTATTAATAGTTTGGAAAACCCAAAAACAAAACAAAACCAGTGAGCGGAGCAGTATAGTCGGACGGGGCCGACCATGCGATACCCTACACAACTACCACGAACTCTAACTTTCTGAGGATGTTTATTCCGAGTCTGAGTAATATTTCGTGATATTTGCCCCCTCTTGTCCGATTAGAGGTTAACAACACCCCTTCCTTACTTTTTTCGAATATTCAGTATAGTCCTTCTAATTACTTGTCCAGATTACCTCCACGGTGGGTTGTGTTGTGATTTTCGGATTATACTCTACTCGAAAACACACAAAAAATTATGTTTTCGGTCCATTTCATCCCAAAATTTTAATCTGATCATCACCGAAAATTATAGGCGTTGTTCTTGACCATAACTGGAACTTCATGAAAAATTTCAAAGCCATCAGCGCGATATTTCTCCCTCTAATGTGGTAATGGGTTACTGAATAATATCTGAATACGTAAGCACCTGTAAATATTTGACTGTAACTCCCACATCTGAGTAGATATATATTTGGTATCAATTTAAAGGCCAACCACTCCTCTTGGATGTGCTATCAACTCCTGGGGTCTACATCCTCCAGGAGTAAATATATATGCCATAGAATACAAATTTTGCCATTTTTCACACAAAAGTCAGGGTCCATTTGACCCGCTAAATATTGACCGATCTTTATCAAAACATGCATGCTTATTCTCTACAGGTCATTTAATTCAGTTAGTTTAGTTTTGCCCACCAGAGTATAGTATAGTTGGACGAGGCCGACCATACGATACCCTACAAAACTACCACAGAACTCTAACTTTCTGAGGATTTTTATTCTGAGCCTCTTGCTCGAATTGAGATGAACAACACCTCTTCCTTACACTGACATATATTCCGAATATAATTAATAATCAGCACAGTCCTTCTAATTACTTGTACATATTCCCTTCACCGTGGGTTATGTTATTGCTGTCCGGTCACGAGTATATGTAATCTTATTTACTGCTATGGGTGCTATGCCTAAACGTGCACCGATATCATTTCAACGAAGATGTTCTGTTTTCAAAAGACATAATTTCAATATAACGTCTTAGATGGTATACCAGTAAGCTAAGGCTATAATCGAAAAATGTTGATGATAGTATCATCGAAAAATGTCGATGATGACCCTTTCATTTCAATGGGTTTTCACTTAGTTGTCCATTTTCTACTTCTAATAAATCTATAGTATTTTTTTATTTATTAATAGTTTGGAAAACCCAAAAACAAAACAAAACCAGTGAGCGGAGCAGTATAGTCGGACGGGGCCGACCATGCGATACCCTACACAACTACCACGAACTCTAACTTTCTGAGGATGTTTATTCCGAGTCTGAGTAATATTTCGTGATATTTGCCCCCTCTTGTCCGATTAGAGGTTAACAACACCCCTTCCTTACTTTTTTCGAATATTCAGTATAGTCCTTCTAATTACTTGTCCAGATTACCTCCACGGTGGGTTGTGTTGTGATTTTCGGATTATACTCTACTCGAAAACACACAAAAAATTATGTTTTCGGTCCATTTCATCCCAAAATTTTAATCTGATCATCACCGAAAATTATAGGCGTTGTTCTTGACCATAACTGGAACTTCATGAAAAATTTCAAAGCCATCAGCGCGATATTTCTCCCTCTAATGTGGTAATGGGTTACTGAATAATATCTGAATACGTAAGCACCTGTAAATATTTGACTGTAACTCCCACATCTGAGTAGATATATATTTGGTATCAATTTAAAGGCCAACCACTCCTCTTGGATGTGCTATCAACTCCTGGGGTCTACATCCTCCAGGAGTAAATATATATGCCATAGAATACAAATTTTGCCATTTTTCACACAAAAGTCAGGGTCCATTTGACCCGCTAAATATTGACCGATCTTTATCAAAACATGCATGCTTATTCTCTGGCCCGATCCCCTTCTCCATGCAAAAATTCGCGGTGTTTGGGCCATAATTGCGGCCTCTGGAGCGACCAGAAAAACCGACAAAAATTTAGTATTTGGTCCATTTCATCCCCTAAATATTAACCGATCTTTTCCAAAAACAATAGGGGTCTTCATTGGCCAGAACCCATCCTACATGCAAAATTTCGTGAAGATTGGTCCATAACTGTGGCCTGTATCGTGTTTACAAATTATAATGGACAGACGGACGGACGGACGGACACACATGTCTAGATCGACTCAGCTAGTCGAGATATGACGATCGGTATACTTAAAGGTGGGTCTAGGACCAATATTTCGCGGCGTTACAAACATTTGGGGCTGCACAAAGCTATAATACCCTGACAACATAGTTGTGTAGGGTATAAATATAATATGTTCGTATCTATAAAAATGTTATTCCCTGTACAAAAATAATATAAAAATTCCACACGTTTTACAACATTCACAAAATCTACACATTATGCCTCAATTCCACCTGTTGTGGTTTCAATAAATAACTAGACCGATCGCATAGCTTTGCTCTGAGTAATAACCACAAAAACTGTAAATCAAAAAAAAAAAAAAAAAAAAAATGCAACAGTACACAGAGAATACCAAAGGCGGCGTCTGCTATTATTTATAACCTGGTGCGACAATAAAAATATATAATATCAACAATAGCCATTTCCGATTTGGAAGAAAAAATAAAATTCAAAGACAAAGACTTTTTATAGATTTTGTCTGAACCAAACAGAAACACAACACGTGCATATTAAGTAAATTTACCTTATATTTGTATATAAAATAATTATTTGCTGCATTAATATGCGACAAAAATAAACTATACGAGTACATCTGATGATAATAAGTATCAATACAACGCCTTTCTGAGTCTAAATAATATTTCGAATGAATATAATTATATGGAATAATATAAATTTATGAAACCAAATTACAATCGAATCAATATAGGTTTGGTAAAAATATCTTGATGTTCGAAAGCCGTTGAGCGCATATCAAATGCAAATTATTCAAACGAACTGCGAACCTAACCTTTTAATTAAACTTTTGAGCAGCTATAAAACTCAAAATTTCATTCAAGAGATATTGCTATATGCTAATACTCTAGACTCTGCACAGTGGTTTCCTGGCCAAAATCATGTAATTATACCCTACACAACTATGTTGTCAGGGTATTATAGCTTTGTGCAGCCCCAAAAGTTTGTAACGCCGCGAAATATTGGTCCTAGACCCACCTTTAAGTATACCGATCGTCATATCTCGGCTAGCTGAGTCGATCTAGACATGTGTGTCCGTCCGTCCGTCTGTCCATTATAATTTGTAAACACGATACGGGCCACAGTTATGGACCAATCTTCACGAAATTTTGCATGTAGGATGGGTTCTGGCCAATGAAGACCCCTATTGTTTTTGGGAAAGATCGGGGGATGAAATGGACCAAATACTAAATTTTTGTCGGTTTTTCGCAACAATGGTCCGAACATCGTGAAATTTTGCATGGAGAAGCGGATCGGGCCAAAGAATAAGCATGCCTGTTTTGATAAAGATTGGTCAATATTTAGCGGGTCAAATGGACCCTGACTTTTGTGTGAAAAATGACAACATTTGTATTCTATGGCGCATATATTTACCCCTGAAGGACATATACCCGAGAAGTTGATATTATATCCAGGAGGAGTGGTTGACCTTTAAATTAAGACCAATTATATTGTTGTATGTTCTCGGATGTGGGAGTTACACCTAAATATTTACAGGTATCTCCGTATTCGTATATTATTTAGTAACCCATTATCACTCTGGAGATCGGAACTATAGCGCTGATCGCTTGAGGTTCCAGTTATGGTCAAGGACAACGCCTATAATTTTCGGTGATGATTAGATAATAATTTTGGAATGAAGTGGACCGAAAACTTAATTTTTTTGTGTTATTTTCGAGTCGATCTATAGACCTCAAATGAAAGCCGAACATCACAACACAACCCACGGTGAAGGCAATCTGGACAATAGCTGTACTGAATACTCGTAATATTCGGAAGAAATTTCACTTCGCCTACCAGATCGTACAGGCAGAGGTTCAGGCTATAGAGCAAACTCTGGCCAGAATATAATTAATATAATGAGAGACAGTAAAGTATAGTCTATAACCAAGGTTATGGGCAACGGAAACAAAAAAAAAAAAAAAAAATCTTTGGAATATAGAAGGAACTGGGTTGAATATAAACATGTTATGGAGAGACCCCAACGAAGATAAGGCAAAGCAAATCTTAACATTCTCAGGCATCCTTCTGCGATAGGAATACGAAGTTCTGGTCCACTAATTGTGAAATTCGTGGCCCAAATTATTTGATTTCCTTATTTGAAATATGTTTAGTATCGTAGTCTATATTAAAATTAAAAATCGGTGACAAAATGGGATTTTGGCTAGGAAAATCGATTTCTCAACCACAGTGCAAAGAAAAATCGACGAAACCATGACTGTTCTACCAAAAAGAATCCCGAACTTCGTAGTCTTTCGCGATTAACCATGAGTAATTTAACATCATGAGTAGAGATGGGCAGTGGGTAAATACCCTAAGGATAAATACCCAGTAAATTGGGTAAATGCACGGTAAATTGGGTAAATACCCATTTGTAGGTATTTATTTGGGTATCTGCTATATTGAATGGCCAATACAACATCGTACACCCTATTTCCAGGTTTCTGAATCAAATCGATTTAAAATGGATAGTTTTACAATACCAAAAATTGCAAATACCCAAAAATTGGCTATAAACTCATGAACTGGCGAACCACTTGACAGGTGGCCAAAATTTGGCTCGCATGTTTTTAATGTCAAAACTAATACTGGTATGGCAGTCTATGTTTTGATATAGCCTCCATATAAACGTACCTCCCGATTTTAGAAATTTTTGCCTATTTTACGATCAAATTGGCTGTAAGTTGGCGCAGAGAGTTCTCTATGGGTACCTAATATCCATGCAAAAACCTAATATCCATATAAAGCACTGCATTTTTAGTGCTTACCCTAAAATTGGGTACAAATTCACTAATTGGCGAACCACTTGACATAGGCGGTCAAAATTTGGCTTATATGTTTTTAATTTCAAAACTAATACTGGTATTGAAAATAGAGCCATTTTAAAGGTAACTTCATAATGCCTCTCTCATAGAAATCGTGCTCCTTTCTGGCGAGTCATCTTGCGAAGTTTCTGACGAGTCACTGTAGATGTGTGTGACCTAGCGTTGTCCTGGTGACCAATTCTGCTGTCATAGAAGATCTATGACCCATACTTCAGCCCAGAATTCTTCTATATAAAATCTCTGGTTCACACATAGGCCTACAAATATTTTATAGATAATCTATAGGCCTAGAATTTTTCTATAGGGAATGTATGGCGCTTACTTTGGCCTAGAAATTTCCTATAGTCCCACACAATTACTTATGTCCTATATAAAATCTTGGCCCCACATAGATGGTTTTAAAAATGATGATATTTAGATGAAAGAGATGGTCCTAAAATTTTTGATATTGAAAATCTGTGGGCCACAAAGATCGGTCTGCAATTTTCTATAGAAAATCTGTAGCCTTACTGCCCTTAGCATACTTTCCTATCATACTCTAGTTTTTTTTTATCAAAAGTTGACATGCCTAAAATCAATAGCACTTAAAAAAAAATCATATAGTCAGAAGTCATTTTAGTAGTATGCCTTTATTATTAATAGAACCGCAACGCTTTTTTCCCCATGCCAACATATGAACATGAAATAAGCATGCTACAGAGGCAACAAAAAATCTGCAGTAATACAATTTTGGAAATTAACCATCCTGCAAAGAATTATTTTTTTATTTCCCGATATAATAGTTTGCCCTATTTTAGGTATTCTAAAAGAGTTAGAAAATTAGAGTAACTTCGGGTAATGAGGATCAGTAAGTTAAAGGTTGGTTGTGATAAATTTCAATTTATTGCACTCTTGGGTAACAATGAATGCAAAAATATATGGGTTTATGTTTTGGAATAGCCCCCATTTAAGGGTACCGCCCCATTAGCGGTATTTTGAAGGTCCTTGCTTCATTATCCAACCGAAGCACCTGTATTTTCGCATATCAGGTTTTCAGAGGATAGAATACCTCCTCGCATATTCAATCCGGCCATGTTTCGAACTCGTTCTCATGAAAATGTCGCACTTTTTTTATAGTGGTCCACATTACCCGACATTGAATATTTTTATTTAAAAATAATCTTCGACTTCAAAAATGAATAAAAATCACCGATTATAATTACAGCTAAACGTATATATTTGTTAAAGAAAACAAGAAAACCACATATCTTCTTCATATTCGAGAACAACAAAGTATTCGACTATTTTGCTAAAAAAATGTTCAAATCACACTTTTACAATCAGAGCTACATCTTCTACCACTACATTTTCAACATTGCAATTATTTATTAAAAACCAAGTTTGAGGTTTGTTTTTACTAATTAGGAAAAAAATTATCATGGCGGCATTGACATATTTCAAGCATTTTCTTAGATATGGGGGGTGGTCCACATTAGACGCATAGTCCACATTACCCGAAGTTACTCTAAGCTATGTTCTCAACCATTTTATTAAAATTGAGCTATAAGTTAATTTGGAAGTGTATTAATAAACATATATCTATCTATCTATATGAAAAATGAATTGCTGTTCGTTAGTCTCGCTAAAACTCGAGAACGGCTGAACGGATTTTTCTTATCTTAGTCTTGAAATGTTCGTGGAAGGTGAGAAAAAATCGAAAAACGCGAAAAATTTGCAAAAAAAAAAAATATTATGAAGCATATTTGCATTTCCACGAATTTAGTATTGAGCTTTTTTCATTGGACCCCTTCGTTTTTGTTATTTGAAGATACTTTGGGCGAAATTGGTAGTGTATCAAGCCTTTAAGCCATGATTAGTCAATTTTTGGAAATTTTCAAAATATATATGTATATACATATGTATGTATTTTATTTTTTTTCAATTGGATTGTCATTGTATTGAAAATATTTGAGGTGAGAATACAACAAATAATTCAGAAGTATATCATTGAATGCACACGCGATCATTGTATGCACACGTTTTCCAAAGAATTCACTAATTTTTGGGGCAAATGCAAGAATTGAAAATTAGAAGACATTCGGAATTGAGGTTGTGTCCATTCAGAGAATTGTAATTCTAACATCCATCCAGTCAACGTCTTTATAATACCGAAAATCTACTTGGAACTATATCAAAGCATGGACCTAATATCCCGTAATGACATATTGCAGCTTCTATAATGTGAAAATTTGGTAAGAAGATATGACACCGCATGAGAAAATGCCGTACAAAGGGCAATACCATATATATGGGCTATCTGGAAACTTGGACCAATATTGATAATTTTTGCTAAGAGAAACTCCCCAAAATTCCGAATATTGCGGGTACCGTTGGCCAAACATCCGAGCGGATCGAATAATGTGGAGTATCATTGTATGGGGTCTATTCGGAAGCTTTCGTGAATATTGTTAGGTACATTTTCAACACAATTATCATCCAAAATATAAAAATACTGCGTAATACGACTTCAATTAGAAGGTAAAACCAGTAAGGAAGGAAGTAAAGTCAGACGGGGCCGATATATGATACCCTTCACCACTTTGGGTACATTCATGAAATTGAATGTTCGAAAAAACATTTTCATGAAATTGAACGAACTTGAATATGTGGTCTTTATACGTTTCTGGAACCTATGCTAAATTTCATTTCATTCGGGAATGTTTAGAGTTGTTTGAGTACAATGGGACTAATTTAAGTAAATCGATGTAGAGGAAACTTGATACACGCTATTCGATAGGCCGCACTCTTCAAAATTTAATCTCAATCAGACACCCGTTTGAAATATATATGGAAGCTGTGTCTGCATCTGCGCTAATTTCACCAACACGTAATAACGCCATTCAAGAGTCAATTTGATACGTTTTGCAAAATTTCTTATCGAGCTATATCAGTACATTGTACAAAATTGTGTGTCAATCGTACAAACTTTGGGTCTTTAGTGCACAATTGACCTGAAACCGGAAGAAAATGTATATAGCAGCTATATATAAATCTGAACCAATTTTCACTAAAGTTAGCACATATAATTCTAGACTAAGTTCAGTACGCTATGACAAATTTCATGCAAATCGAAAAATATATAGGGGTTTTGGTGCATCATTTACATAAAATCGGACGAAACTATATATGGCAGGTATATCTAAATTTGAACCGATTTTCACGAAACTTAGTGCATCATTATTCTAGACTCAATTAAGTACGCTATGACATTATTTAAATTTATTGCGTGTGTGCTATATCTTCCAATGTAACGATCAAAATCGGTATGTGGCTCTTACCCAGAAAAATTTTTTATGCAAGTATGAATAAAAAAGCAAAAAGAAAAACAAATCTGATATACTAAAAATTATTTCATAACAATATTGTTAAGGCAAGACAACGTTTGCCGGGCCCGCTAGTATATATATAGCCTTTCTATTTGCCTAATTAATGCATTGCCTTAAAATCTACTAAATACTTCTTGTTCGAATTTACGCTAGTTTTAGTTTTTGTGATAAAAATCCAAACTATTCCAAATGAGGACTCCTTTTATATTCATAATATTCACCTTCTTCGATTTTATATTTTTGATATATTTCAGTTAATATCTAAAAAAACATATGATTTTAAATTTTATTAATTTGCAGCCGCAATAAATAAATTTCCATATCTTTAAATATGTTCGTTTTTTGCTATTTAACACGGGACTACCGTATAAATCAAATAAAACCCCAAACAACCGAGAGATATTTATCATCAAAGAAGTTCAAATATTTTATGAGCATAATTTGTAGATTTTTTATAACCCATAACATAAAATTCGCTCGCTGTCATCACTTCCCTACACCTACAAACTTCAAAACGTACAAATAAAGAATAAATACGTATGCTAAACTTGTGATTCAGAATTAGATAAAGAGAACCGTCCATATCTCATCAGAGATGATTTTGTTTGTTTAATTTTGTATTAGCATAAATGTTTTCAAACCAGCGGTTCCTATTGAAGTTAACTCAACAACAATATATATGTGTCAAATAAAAAAAGGTGTGCGAATGCAATGAAAATTATTTATGTGTTTAGATTTTAAATAAATGTTTCTTTTTTTTTGGCAAATTTGCACTAACTGTGTGTATATATATTTGTGAACATATACCATATAACCGTTATTAATCTTTCATGTGAGAAGGAAGTATTTCATCGGAGATTATTCCATTTTGAAAATCGACCATATGTTGTCAAAATTAACTATCCATTTTAAATTTTCTAAAATATGTCCCAAAATGTAATTTGAAACTTTTGCTTCGTAATGATGATGGCGCTAAGAATGTTTTTTTTTTCTTGACACGCATCTCAATTTTCTTTAGCCTTTCCCTTAAAAACATGGCCAACAAGTCACTGGGAATTTTATTCTATCTTTGCTTAGCGATCCGCTATAGTCTATTCGAAACATGTTTTATATTTTGACTTTCCCTAACAAATTAACGAAAATGATATCTGTGGGAAGTGAATTTGGCATGACCGAAATCAATGATTTGGTGCGATCATGTGTAATTTTATAGTGAATTTTTATTGGTTGTTGAAAATGAGAACATAAGTTGCTCCCACTTTGCTAGAAAATTGCTCTTAAACTATTAAAGATTGAGGGAAGGTATCCCAGAGGTACATGATGGGACAGGGAATTTTCTACATTTTACAATCTCTGGCCTTTTTGGAAGTAAATATATGGTCCCTATATGGACCGAGAAATATTCTATAGAAAATCTATGATATGTCATAGAATTTCTATACAAAATTTCTAGGCCCATTTATGGGCCATAGATTTTCTATAGAAAATTTCTAGGCCCACTTATGGACCATTGATTTTCTATAGAAAATTTCTAGGCCCATTTATGGGCCATAGATTTTCTATTTTCTAGGCCCATTTATGGGCCATAGATTTTCTATAGAAAATTTCTAGGCCCAGTTATGGGCCATAGATTTTCTATAGAAAATTTCTAGGCCCATTTATGGGCCATAGATTTTCTATAGAAAATTTCTAGGCCCATTTATGGGCCATAGATTTTCTATAGAAAATTTCTAGGCCCATTTATGGGCCATAGATTTTCTATAGAAAATTTCTAGGCCCATTTATGGGCCATAGATTTTCTATAGAAAATTTCTAGGCCCATTTATGGGCCATAGATTTTCTATAGAAAATTTCTAGGCCCATTTATGGGCCATAGATTTTCTATAGAAAATTTCTAGGCCCATTTATGGGCCATAGATTTTCCATTGAAAATTTCTAGGCCCATTTATGGGCCATAGATTTTCTATAGAAAATGTCTAGGCCCATTTATGGGCCATAGATTTTCTATAGAAAATTTCTAGGCCCATTTATAGGCCATAGATTTTCTAAAGAAAATTTCTAGACCAATTTATGGGCCATAGATTTTCTATAGAAATTTTCTAGGCCCATTTATGGTCCATTTAATTTCTAGGCCCATTCATGGATTTTCTATAAAAAAAATCTAGACCCATTCATTTTTATAGAAATACTATGAGCCCATATAGAGGGGTCTAGAAATTTTCTATAGAATTTCGTTACCAAATTGATGACCATTAGTTGGGCATACTTCCCCTTTATACCACAGTTTTTTTTTATCAAAGGTAGGCATGTCTAAAATCAACAGCACTTAAGGAATAAAATATCGCCAGAAGTTATTTTAGCAACTTCTACAGCAGTTCTGGTCCTTTATTATTATTAATACAACCTCAGCACTGTTTTTCCCATACCAACATGTGAAAATGAAATAAGGATAAAGATGATACAGAGGCGAAAAAAAAACAAAAAATCCTCCAACTATTTAAGACAACAAAGAATAAATGTATCAACACCAAGAAGCTGAATTTGAAGTCGGCGGTGCCTTTCGCCTCTTATAATGATCAAAGTATATCATCAAACCTCCTACTTTATGGCTTGAAAGTCCACAATTGTCGGCTACGAAAATGTCCAAGACGTGTCTGCGTCTTCGTTCGTCTGATGTTGGACATATCCGCAAACGCCTTGCAACGCAAAATGTGTGCAAACGCCCTTAGTGGAAAGGGCTTATATCTTATTTCTTTCCTCTTCCACTTTTTTAAGATATCCGTTGTCGAGAGAAATTGTTGCCTACGTCCACTTGAAGTTATTTTGTCGGGTTTGCACTGATTTTGTTGTCTGTAATTTTTGCATCCATATATGTTTGGATAGTTGGGTAGGTATATATGTCTGTACATTAGAGGAGGATGGATGACTGCTGGCCGGTTGGCTGGTTAAGTTCGTAAATGTTTTGAAAAATTTACATTTTGATGTTAACCGACAGGCACGGATTGTTGCCAAACTGTGTGAATATTTTCGCCTCAGTAAATATACAACAAATATTTAAGAAGGAATGAAAACTAGGGTTGCCACAGCATTTGAATTTAAATGTTTGCATATTAAAAATAGGGTATATGTAAAATCATTTCAAATATGTACTTATTTTTAAATAGGCCAATTTACTGACAAAATAGTTACCCTTTCACAGTGGCAACCCTGATCTGATTTTTTTTTGAATAACCATTACCCACACTCTCACACATATCTACTGTGACTAAGTCGTAGGATAACGAGTTGATTTTTTATGTCTCTTTGCAGATTTTAATGCCGATACAAGTTAACTTTTTTGGATTGATTAGCTGAAGGAGGCGACGACGTCTATGCAATGATGATGCTGATGATGGTAATGCCGACTGTTGGTTGGTGCATCCTCCTCCTATTTATGTGATATATTGCACTGGCGAATGGTATGAGTGCCACTGGCTGTGTTTTGAGTAACAGATATACAGAGACGCATTATGGTTCGAGCCAATATGGTTACCAAGTTCATAGCAGATAGTTGGTATCCTACATGCAGCGAACATATTAGCATTATATAGCAAGAGATATCAGGTCTATGGAGCTTTACATTTCCTATAGAAAACAACAAAAGGCTAGGAAGCCTTAACATTTTCTACAGAAAATACATGAAGACTAGAGGGCCTTCGAATGTTCTATAGAAAATCCCAAAATGCTAGGGAGCCTTTAAAATTTTCTTTAAAAAATCGCTGAAGGCTATGGAAAAAATCTATAGAAAATCCCTAGAGGCTAGGGAGCCTTCAAATTTTCTATAGGAAATCCCTAGAGGCTAGGGAGCCTTCAAATTTTCTATAGAAAATAGCTGAAGGCTAGGGAGCCTTCAAATTTTCTATAGAAAATAGCTGAAGGCTAGGGAGCCTTCAAATTTTCTATAGAAAATAGCTGAAGGCTAGGGAGCCTTCAAATTTTCTATAGAAAATAGCTGAAGGCTAGGGAGCCTTCAAATTTTCTATAGAAAATAGCTGAAGGCTAGGGAGCCTTCAAATTTTCTATAGAAAATAGCTGAAGGCTAGGGAGCCTTCAAATTTTCTATAGAAAATAGCTGAAGGCTAGGGAGCCTTCAAATTTTCTATAGAAAATAGCTGAAGGCGAGGGAGCCTTCAAATTTTCTATAGAAAATAGCTGAAGGCAAGGGAGCCTTCAATTTTTTTTTATAAAAAACCTAATCTATTCACAATGTCTAGGTCCATATATGTAGGCCGATATATTTTCTATAAAAATTGTCCCATCTATGTCCCATAGATTTTATATAGAAAATTTCTAGAACCATCTATGTGGGCCCATAGATTTTCTATGGAAAATTTCTAGCCCCATCTATGTCAGCCCTATAGATTTTCTGGAGATCATTTTTAGGCTCATGTACATGACTCTTGATTTACTATGAATTATTTCTAGATCCATGTATGGACTCTATAGATTTTCTATAGAAAAGTTGTAGGCCCATCTGTTTGGGCCAATAGAAAATACAAAAAATTAAGGCCCATTTTTCAGGTCAATAAAAAATTCCAATATGGGTCAATAGATTTTCCATAGCGAATTTCTAGGCCATTGTAAATCCCAATTCTGTCGACCCATGCCAATTTGATTTCCCTTCGATAATGTGTGGCGGCATTTTGCTCTTTCAAAACTTGACCAATTATTATTATGTTGTTGTTGTTGCGTTTGCAGTTCTTGCATACGATCCCAAAAAGTAATGTTTGAGCACCAATGTGATGCTCTTATATGATGTTCTCATTTTGCTGGTGGCTCTTTTTTCCTTCATTAAAATACAGTACCTTCTGCATGTATCAGCAGCATCACCATCATCATGGAGTCATCGTCGCACAGTGGGTTAGAGTACCATGTTTTCTTGGATCAAATCAGGGAAGCTATGTTAGAATAATTTTTCTTTATTTTTCAGTTAATACCATTAAAATAAGTTAAAAAAAATGTTTTCTAAGTATATTTGAGTAAAATTTTATTAAGTAGTGCCAAATATCAGTGTAGGTATATAGTGCAAGGAGTACAATATGATAACTTAAACATTGAATTTTATACATCTTAAAGTTAATCATCCACATCGTCATCATCCGCAGCCGGGGATGGTCCGTATGACGAATTTTCAGGTTTTCGACTGTCAAAAAGGTGTAAACGTCGAAAACGACATATACCTGTGTAAAATGTAGTAAACGTCATTTATTTCAATATTATCACCATATACAGTCATTTCAAGAACATATATTATTTTTACTGTATATCTGGCTATTCTTTACTAGAACTGATAAAAAATTCCGAATTTTTTTTAAGAAAAAAATTTTGATATTCGATATGAATTTGAGTAAAGCATACGTTATTTCCAACTCGATAAATGTTAATAGCCATTTTATAAAAAACATAATGGTTTTGAGTGGGTGTATGTCATTTACGTCACTGTTTCTCACAGGCCACCTCTGTCCGCAGCATCACCAACTTCTGATAATTGCTCAATATGTAAAAGGACATTTGACACAATTTCGGGTCCGTGAATAAAAAACTTGTGCAAAGTGGTAGGCATATTATACAAAGGATACGTTTCAACAAAAAGTCGTCCTGTATTGTGTGCATATATTTGAAATTTTTCATTATTAATCTCATGGCCACTGGATACAGCTATAACCGACACGTGCATTTTTATTAAATTAACATATATTTTTGTTATTTCGGCAGATTTTTCTAGCGTTTTGGTGCGTTTTTTTGATTTCTTTAGCTAAAAATGTCATCGTGTCATTCATTGTTTGAGCGCTCGAATTCATCATAAGCTTCGACGATTATAAAAGACAACGTTCGAACTTGTACCTATAAAAAATGCTAATAAAGAACGCTTTTACCCGACTACTTGAAACTGCACAACACAATCACTATTTGTTAAAACAATGAATATTATTAAAATAAACAAAAACAAAATATTATTGTAACAACGAATATCATTAAAAGAAACAAAAATAACAACAATAAAATAATTAGAAAAAATAACATGAAAAACAAGAAAACACAACACTCAACAACAGCACCAGCCACGAGATCAATGTGACTTTTAGCTAATTTGACTGCTACAACACTTGTATTAAACAACGCATAGCTTCTAAAAGGCACAAAAGGGCAGCGTAAAATTTTGCAATATAACACAGATTTATGTCCTCTTTAATATAAACCAAAAATTATGACACGAATGTGGACGAATAATAACTATTTATCCATTTAAAATATATAAATATTAATTTTTTTGGCATTTTCAATATAAATAACTAAATCTTAATCACTTCCAAACACAATTTCATACTCAAATGTTAACGAAGTATTTGCAAAATAACCTAAACTTCATGGTTCCGTTGAAAAATGTTTAACTTTTACAATACTTTTTAAAATAAATAAAATTTTCTACGGGAACGTTTTCACTTTTTTCAGCCTTTTTTGGCACAAAAATTTGTATGAAGTTTGACTTTGAAGTTTCACTACAAAAACACCAGTCCACTTTTGACATTAATTTCAACGACAAATGATGTAGAATTTTATATACTTTAACCGTGTGCAAAAAATTTTAACGATACTTAAAATTTAATTTTTTAATTAATCCAAGGAAACAGGGTATTCTAACCCACTGTGCGTCGCGCCGTCATTTTTTTCTTCCTCCACAATGTTCATTGAATTCACTCAGTTATTGCGCGTACCAACCGACAAACTGACTGGTTGGCTGCCCGACAGACTGCCATGATATGATGGTGATAATGATGTTGATGGTCGTCATCATTGGGCTTGTTACTCCAGAACAAGCATTATGGTGCAGCATTGTTGCCGAGTCACTGAGGATCGCCCGTTATTGCAGTCATCATCATAAACACCATCATGGATCATCATGCACATGAGCTTACAGACCAAACATCCAACCTGCCTGCTTGCTGGCTTGTCCGTCCATACGTTCTTCGACCGACTGTGAACTTTTAAATATGGTTATGGAATAGTTAGTTAATAAGTGGCACGTAGTGTGTACGTTGGCGCTTCGTTATGTCGGGAGGGGCGTTACCAAATAATCATCACACGTTTTGAATGCGCAATGCGCTCTATGGTCTTTTGGATTTTTTTTTGTTCAGCTCTCTGTGTGTGCAGCTTAATGGGAGTTCACAAGTGAAATTATCCACATAATGGGCAAATATTTTCTTACCACAAGCGTTAACAAATTTACACTTTGAAATTGTTGATCATGCTGCTGCTGCCGATGCTCCTTGAGCTGTGGCGGCTGCTGCTATTGTTCATGTTATACCGTCCATCCATCCATAATGGCTGATGATTGGCTGCAGTTTCCCATTATGTTGTAAGATGCAAGAGCCCTCCGAACAACAACATCAGCCGCATGAAATTAAAAAGTACGAGTATACATTTCGAACTCATACATTTTTGCTATATGTGGGAATTTATGGTGTTATTAAAATAATTGGGGTGTCGGTGATACATGCTCAAGTCGGTGTGTCCTTAGGGAATGAAAAGAATGTATTAGGGAAATGTTAACGAGACTTTTTTACTTGCAGTTCAAGCGGAAGGTGTTGTCGAGTACAGGAATAAGACGGAAGGAGCTGAGAATTGTGTTAGGTTGCTTTAAGACTGATTTAGGATTCTTTGTAGACTTATAAGTTAAAATTCTTCTTCTGAGCTAGAATTCTTCGTAGACATATTAGATATTGTAAGGGTATTTTAGATATATTTGAAATATGGTGAAATATATCCGAATGTTATTATATCCGTATTACTTTTTTTTAGATTTTTTTTTCAAATGACTATAAAATTTACAACAAAAGAGTACGTGTGCAACAAGTTTATATCCTTAACTCTGTAGTCTCTAAAAATGAGTTATATCCGTCAACGTATTATATAGCATATTTGGTCCAACTCAGGGCAATTTTTTGTATATAAATTTTCTGCGCCCATAAATATTCTATTACAAATTTTCTGTGCACATTTTCTATTTCTATTAGAAATTTTCTGGATGATAAATTTGCTATATACAATGTTTACAACCATAATTTTACAATGGTAACTAGTTAGCCTCATCCAAGAGTCATCGATTCTTTATGTCACAAAATCTGGACCACAGGTTTTCTATATACAATTTCTAGGCCCATCTAGGGGACATAGTTTTTATACCCTACACAACTATGTTGTCAGGGTATTATAGCTTTGTGCAGCTCCAAGAGTTTGTAACGCCGCATAATATTGGTCCTAGACCACCTTTAAGTATACCGATCGTCATATCTCGACTAGCTGAGTCGATCTAGACATGTGTGTCCGTCCATTACATTTTGTAAACCCGATACAGGCCACAGTTATGGACCAATCTTCACGAAATTTTGCATGTAGAATAAGTTCTGGCCAATGAAGACCCCTATTGTTTTTGGAAAAGATCGGTGAATGTTTAGGGGATGAAATGGACCAAAAACTTTATTTTTGTCGGTTTTTCTGGTCGCTCCGGAGGCCGCAATTATGGCCCAAGCACCTTGTATGGAGAAGGGGATCTGGCCAAAGAATAAGCATCCTGTTTTGATTTTAGCGGGTCAAATCGACCCTAACTTTTGTGTGAAAAATGACAAAATTTGTATTCTATAGCGTTTATATTTACCACTGAAGGACATAGACCCGAGAAGTTGATAGCATATCCAAGAGGAGTGTTTGACCTATAAATTGATACCAATTTTATTGTCGCAGGTACTCGGATGCGGGAGTTACACTTAAATATTTACAGGTGCTTACGTATTCATATATTATTTAGTATCCAATTATCACACTGGAGGGCGGAAATATAGCGCTGATCGCTTTGAAATGTTCCATGAGGATCCAGTTATGGTCAAGGACAACGCCTAAAATGTTAGATGATGATCAGGTAATAATTTTTCGCATGAAGTGGACTGAAAACTTAATTATTTGATGTTCGAAAACCGAACATCACAACACAACCCACGGTGAAGAGAACCTGGACAAATAATTAGAGGGGCTGTACTGATTATTAGTAACATTTGTTGACCTCTAGCCAGTCAAAAGTGTGCAAATATCGTGAAATATTGCACAATCTCAGAATATAGAACCACAGAAAGTTAGATTTTCATGGAAGTTGTGTAGGGTATCGTATGGTCGGCCCCGTCCGACTATACTGCTCCGCTCACTGGTTTTTAACTATATTTTTAAAAGACTATAAGTCCAGACTTTTAAAACAATATTTGTGAAGGACTAGCAGAACTACAAGCGTAGTTTTTCTTACCAATATTTTTAATGGACTATCGGAGCTGCAAGAGTACATTTTAAATTATATTTGTGGAGGAGAATCAGGTACTGAGTTTTAAAAGTATATATTTTCGAAAAACTATCATAAATTATAAAATTTTTTTTATTTTTTTATTAAAAGAATTTTAAAACAATTTTGTTAGAGAGTCAAGTTCATCGATGCACTCGTGTAGTAATAATTTACGTCGAAAGCGTTAATTTCATTGCAAACAAAACAACACATTTCGGTACGTCAAACTGCAATAAGCAAAATGTCGATCAAGTTAGAGAAGGGGTTTTGGGGTGGAACCAGAAGTAGTGGTACTTACCCTGAACTTGATTTAATTTTGGAAGACAAATTTTGATTTCAAAATTAGGATGAAAGCGGTTGGAGATTTAACGTGCATACTAATCAGACAGGCAAACATTCCGAAATCGAGTTCTTATGTCGAAAATGTCGCTGTTTTTATATAGTCCCATAAATGTATAATTTAACCCCAGATATTTTTTAGGTATATGGATGCCCATCTATAATTATTAATATTTACTACGAATTTTTAACAAGTGAAAAAGCGAGCCGAACTTTGGATACCCTCCACCATAGATATACTGACAGGTACAAGAAATGAAAATATAGGGAACATACCAAAAAGTGGACCTATACCGACATTTCTAAAAACGGATTATGTAAACCATAATACAAATTTCAGAAATTTTTAATGGATAATTATACCCTCAGCCTTATGGCTTTTGAGGGTGTATACACTTTAACACGGTGAAAATGTGTCTCATTGAAATATTGGTTCTAGACCCCATGTTTCTTTGGACCAAATCCGTTTCCGAAAATTTAAATTTCATCCAAACTTTGCCCATCTTGTTATTTATTTCAAACTTAGTTCAAATTCGAAGATGGGGAATATCGGTCCACTCTTTCTGGAACCTCCACACAGGGGCTAGGTCTAAATGCGGATATAGTTTATTATCGAACCTTACGTTCTTATTTCGTAACTCTCCTCCGCAGGTGAAAGATTACAACAGAGTCTTAGAACCAAACTCAAAACGCGGAACAAATGAGATAACTATTTTAATATAAAAGGGGGTTATATGGGGACTACCCCAAAAAGAGGGCGAATGTTAATAATTTTTTGGTAGGGAGATTTGTAACCATATAAGAGTACAAAATACCAAATTGCAGCAAATTCGGTTGAAAAACGCGTTCAAGAAACCCAAAATACCGAAAATTGGGGGTACCCTTATATGGGGCTATCCGAAAAATTTACATATATTAATAATTTTTTGCGGAGAGATTTGGTACCTATTAAGAACCCAAAATATTAAATTACAGCTAATTCGGCTGAAAAATACGATCAAAACCCCCAAAATTCTGAAAATTAGGAGGTGCCGTTATATGGGGGCTACCAGAAAAAGTGGACCTATGTTTATAATTTTTTGTGGAGACATTTAGTATCCAATAAGAACCCAATAAAGTTCCATATACCACAAACTCGCTGAAACTATTTTATACACATTGATTACATCTTTTTGACAGCGGCATTTTCAAAAATCCATGATAATATTATTAACTCTTAAATATCCTTTGGGAATTATATTGGCGGCAATTTAAAAGTGATTAACTACAATCAAAAAACGTTTATTCCATATCACAACAATCCTTGGGGAATATTAAACGAATGGCCTTTGTCAAATAAAGATTGTTATTTTTGGCGGCATTTATTCTTGAGTTCCAAAGACCTTTTGTTGTCTTTGGATGTAAACCAAATAAGCCATACTTATGAAAACAGTGCAATCTACAAACGGCCAATGATTTGAATAAATATTATGATGACGATGATGACAATGACTTGATATGGATATATTATAGATTTCCAATTGATTATATGTGTTATATTTTTTTGATTTCTTTCACAGATCGTTATGAATTGATATTGATTTGATGGGTCGCTGCTGCCTAACAACTCGACATGAAAGCGGTCACAAATCCCCAACGAACGAACGAAGGAACGAATTGATGAATGAGTTGACATTAATCCTCTTTATGCAAAGCTAGTGCCGCCGTTGAATTTTTGGTTTTATTGTTTCCAACAACGAAAACAACAGCAGCTGAGACAAAACGTCAATAACAACATTGATATCGTGCTATACCGGGTGTATACTCAAAATATAATTAAAAACAAATGATTAACAGATGTTCAGTGATCTGTACAAACCGATAGCATTACGGAAAAAACATGAGTTGGGATGAAAGCGTCTAATTTGGAAGAGTATTAGCGATACCAAGTGTATAAAAATATATCACTAAGGTAGTGGTCGCAAATCGGAAATTAGAAGCACCGTAACAAGGAAATTATAAGATACAAAACATACCAGAAATATGGACCACTAACCCGCCTTCTGATCTGAAATACAGAAACATATTTAGGACGTGGGTATCTAGCTACTTACCTTAAGAAATATAGGTAAATACATTTGTAATTTTTACACCCTACACAACTATGTTGTCAGGATATTATAGCTTTATGCAGGCCCATATTGGTCCTAGACCCATCTTTAAGTATATCGATCGTTATATCTCGACTAGCTGAGACGATCTTGACATGTGTGTCCGCCCGTCTGTCCAGGGCACAGTTATGGACCAATCTTCACGAAATTTTGTATGTATGATGGGTTCTGCCCAATGAAGAGCCCTATTGTTTTTGGTAAAGATGAAATGGACCAAATACTTTATTTTTGGTCGATTCAAAGACCGGGTTTTTGGTCGCTTCAAAGGCCGCAATTTAGGCCCGAACATCGCGAAATTCTACATGGAGAAGGGGATCGGGCCAAAGAATAAGCATGTCTGTTTTGATAAAGTTCGGTTAATATTTCGGGGGTCAAATGGAACTTGATTGATTGTTGATAGTATATACAGGAGGAGTAGCTAACCTTTAAATTGATATGATGTGTGTGAGATACCCTTAAATATTTACAGATGCTTACGTATTCAGATGATATTTAGTAACCCATTACCACACTAGAGGGCCGAAATATCCAGGTATGGTCTAGGATAACGCCTACAATTCTCGTTGATAATCAGATAATCATTTTGGGATGAATTGAACCGAAAACTTAATTTTTTGTGCTTTTTCGAGTCTATCTATAGGCCACAATTGAAAACCGAACATCACATCACGGTGAAGCGAAGCTGAACAAGTAATTAGAATGGTTGTACTGAATATTAGTAATATTTGTTGACCTCTAGTCGGTTAAGAGGGTGCAACTATCACGAAATATTGCTCAGGCTCGGAATAAAAATCCGCAGAAAGTTAGAGTATTGTGGTAGTTGTGTATGGTCGGCCCCGTCCGATTATAATGCTCCGCTTACTGGTTTGAACAAAAATTTTGATAAAAATTTTAAATCCTTGAAGGAAAAAATTCTTCAATGGAATATGTGACCTATAGAAAAATGTCCTCATACCTAGGAGTCTGAATTTGTTTTCTATAGAAAAAGTTCTCAGACTGATTTTTTCCTATAGAAAAAGTCTGAGGACCTAGAGTTCTGATTTGTTTCTATTACAAAGGGGTTCTCAGACCAATGAAACAAGTCCTCAGAACAATGGATCTGAATTTTTTGCTATAGGAAAAAGTCCTCAGACCAAGGGGTCTGCATTTCTGTTTTCTATAGAAAAAGTTCTCAGGCTGATTTTTTCCTATAGGAAAAAGTCCTCGGACCTACGGGTCTAAAAGTCCTCAGACCAAGGATTCTGATTTGTTTCTATTACAAAAGGGTTCTCAGACCAAGGGAAGAAGTCGTCAGAACAATGCTATAGGAAAAAGTCCTCAGACCTAGGGGTCTGCATTTTTTCTATAGAAAAAAGACCTCAAAACTAAGGTCAGATTTTTTTCTATAGAAAAAAGTTCTTAGACCAAGGGGTCTGAGTTTTTCTGACAACTCTGGAACTCAATTATTTATGGAAAAAGTATATCGAAGGCTAAAGATTATATCAATGGGTACCCCGGTGTAGTTTCAATTTTGAAGTTAAACAGGTGGTAATAATATATATGCATATAGATATCTACTTTTGGACACACACATTTTAAATGTCCACTGATTAATTTCCCACAAACCACACAACGCACAAACTTACATATCTTACAAATGAGTCATAATTAAATAACAATTTATATTTATTTTTTTTAATGTTCGTTGTTGTAATTAATTATGCACAACTGTTTATGGCAGTGAATCAATGCACATTCTTCTTATCAGTCAATTTATCCTTATACAGATAAAAAACACACACACAAACAGAAACAAAAACAATGTTTGTAACCTCAACAAGATCAGCCTATGTTACACAAGATCAGATTAAAAATGTAAATTATGACTGCATTTGTATTGAAGAGAATTTTTCAAAAAATATTCATTAACGAAATAAGAAAAAAAAATCAAAGAGACAAAAATGTGGAAAAAAAGGACTATACGAAAGTCGATCGACCGACCAGACCGCACACGTTCCCACACAGTGATGACTGCTGGCTTATCTGCCACACGACGTATGACGACCTTTTGAGGCATCATCAGCACCATCATCCTCAACATACTCACTCGCACAGTCAGTACACACACCTTTCCAGGACCATCATCCGTACCTCATGATTTAACTGCCATGCAATGAAGAAGTATCTGAAAAAAGCATCGGTGTTTTTTCGGTTTCTTATTTATGCATAAAATGAAATTAAATAAATTTTTGTTAAGGCGCCAACGAGACCACGAAAATTGTTCGTTCAACCAAAAAAAAAAAAAAGAACAAAATTTCGGTTTGATCATTTACGGGATTAAGATTTTTTCCCTCTCTCTCTCTGATTGTTGGCCTCGGCATACACACATATGCATATCTGTGGGTAAGAACGATCAGTTGATTCTTCTTCTTTATTGGAGAAAACTAAATCCCATGGAAAATGCTTACTCAATGAAGGAAGGCTTTCTTTAATGTTATAATAAATTGGTTGGTGTCAAAGAAATGTCCACTGTCAAAATGAAATTTATGATATCCGCATTGTGTGATGATGGTGAGGTCATACACCATGCATCTACCAATGTATAAACATGATGATATTCAGTTTTTTTTCATGGTATGTGCGTATGTGCTGGAATAATGATGGTTTAATTTATGATTTGTCTAAGAAATGAAAAAAAGGTGTAAACTGCAGACACATTTTCTTGGGTTTTATTGATGATGACGAAAAAAAAATCAGATCAGATCCCTAAGTCTAAGGACCTTGTTCTATAGAAAAATTCCGCATTTTTCTAACAGACCCCTAGGTCTAAGGACCCTCTAGGAAAAAAGCAGTCCCCTAGATCTGAGGGTTTTTTTCTGTACAACAAATCAGACTCATAGGTCTGTAAATTTTTTCCTATAGAAAAAAGTCAAACCCGTAGGCCTGTGGACTTTTTCCTATATAAAAATGTCAGACCCATAGGCTTGAGGTTTTTTTTTCTATAGAAAAATATCAGACCCATAATTCTGAGGAATTTTTTCAAATGGAAAAAATCTGAGCCATAGATCAGAGGACTTTTCTATAAAAAATCAGACCCACAGGTCTGCGACTGTTTTATATAGAAAAAAATCAGACCCATAGGTCTGAGAACCTTTTTCTATAAAAAAATCAGACCTCTTGGTTTGAGGATTTTTTTATAGAAAAAATCAGACATAGAGTTTTGAGAACTTTTTTCTATAGAAAAAAATCAGACCCATAGGTCTAAGGACATTTTTCTATAAAAAAAATCAGGCCCATAGGTCTGACGACTGTTGTGGCCTGTTGACTTTTTCTAGAGGAAAACATTTGACCCTTAGGTCTAAGGACTTTTTTCTATATAGAAAAAAATCAGACTACAGTGTCTGAGGACTTTATTAGACAGTAGTTCATCCTCCATCTCTAAAAAATGTTTGAACATTTTTAATAGAAAAGTATTCAAACCCCAAGGTCTGAGAGTTTTTTCTGTAAAATATTGATAAGGCACAAACGTCTGAAAGTTTTTATATTTATTATTATATTATAATTGTTCAGATATTGAGGTCTGTTAATTATTCTTCAGCAAAGAATTCACACCCTGAGTTCTTAGATTTTTTGTTTGTTAAAAATTAAGACTCTATGCCTAAAGGGCTAAGCAGAATGCTCGCGTTGAGCCATCCGTCGATAACACAAACGCATATCGTTTCCTTGTGGTTGTTGTATTTTCGATAACTCATAACGCGACGGATGGCTCAACGCGAGCATTCTGCTTAGCCCTTAAGACTTTTTTTTATAGGAAACATGCAGACTACGAGGTCTTAGACCTAATTACTTATAAACACACTTTGATGACAAATTTGACACGTGATTAATGTAATCACGAATAATAATAAAAACCTACTTCAGATTATGACCAGCAAATAAAAATGTCAAATCGATTTATTGGCTCTTTATGATATTACCAAGAAATAACAGCAACAAAAAGAGTGATATTTCATGGTCTTCTTATTGCCAATATATCAACAAAATGCGTTTTTTCCAATATCATGCCGAAATCAATTCGAACACACATTTGATATTGATTTCGTTGTGTAGTAAATAATTCATATTTGAGTTTTGACAAACATGATATGGTGTTGCAGTTGTTGTTTTTTTTACGTTTTTTTTTTGCCTGTTTTGCTTGTTAACGATGATGTTGTGTTCTTAGCCGTGTTACCTTTTGTGCTACAACAAATGTGAGAATCTGTCATATTGCCTTTTATTGTCTCATCAACTGTCAGATTTAAAAACTGAAGAAAAAACATTTTCAAAATATATTTTTGTTGGTGTTTCCTGATTGTTGCATTGCATTGTGAAATCATTGGATACGTATGAAGAGAAGAGAGATTAAATGCAAAGGAATGAGAAAATAATGTAAGAAATATGAATTGTCATGCCATTGAGTGGGTATTGTTGCTGTGGACATTCAAGTGCGGGAGGTCCTTCATCAAAAAGGATAGCCGTACTGTAAGACAATGCAATTCGTTGTTTTGTTTTATGAATGTAACCTTGATCAGAAAATTAAGCAATTCAATATTATTTTTTGTTTTTTATTTTGAAAAGATAATATTAGATTATTTCGATAAGATGTAAGATAGAAAACCTGCAAATTCACTATATAATGATTTAGGAACTATTGTTGGGGAATTTGTTCTAGAGATTGTCATTAAATATCTATAATTTTTCGAAAGGATGCTAAAGAGGGCACAATAAACAACAGTTCAGATTTAGATATGGTACATTGCCATATATTTGAAACTGTCCTATTTTTTCAATGGAAGAACCAACATTTCCGAGACTTATTTTTCCATAAAGGGAGACGTTTGAAGGAAGTTTTTCTAATGAATTATTATAGTTAATGCTAAACATTGATTACTTATTTCCTACAAAAAATGTTGTCTATTCCTGTGAATTTGTTCCATTTTCAACAGCAGTAGTTTTTTGAGATATCAATAGCAGTGCTTAGCACGTTCAATATATTTTATTATTATAGGTCATGTAGTTTATTTCCCTCGATGAAATTTTATTTTTAAATATTTGAAATTTCGTTTGGACCTCGAATTTATGTGTATTTTTCAGAATAAAATACGATTTTGCTCTCTTCACCTGTATGGTTAATTCCCCGTAACCATATTTTCTAGTCGATTTAATTTCAGTTAATATTCTCAAGAATGAAGCAATTGAATGTTCAAAGAAACTGGCATTCTATGGGTATGATATTTTAAAAGCATAGAATTTTCTATGAACTTACAATAGGTCCATTTTTGAGACTTTGTGGGACGTAGAATTAGAAAATACGCCCCAAGTCGAAAAGTTTAAAAATCTTAGCTGATAATTCAAGCCCCAGATAAGGGTTTTATTTTATCATCATAAGCTTTCAGATTGTGGCGGTCCCGATTGGTTCAAGATTAAGTTATAAAATCGGACGGATCCGACAATATGATACCCTTTACCACCATGGGTACATACAAGAGGCGCTAATATATACAATATCCTGTAGGTAGAACAGACATATCATATTTAGAGAACCTTGGAAATGGAATCGGGTGAAATTAAATGTGTGATCTACATAGATTAGGTTCGCCCGATAGACATATCAAAACCCAATAGAAAATGTATGAAAAATTCCATGTCAATAGGGGAGACTTAGATTCTTTGGTGTGCCATTAGGAGTAGTATAAGTTATTTATCTCGTGTATGTGGAACAGACATAGGCTCAATCTAGACCCAATTCAGAACGCTATACCCAATCGAAAGAAATATAGGGGTCTTGGTGCACCATTAACGTAAAATCGGACGAAAGTATATATGGGAGCTATATCCTCAATTCAGGGCGCTATGCCAAATATCGTGAAAATCGAAGGAAATGTAGGGGCTTTCGTACACTATTTATATAAAATCGGACGAATATATATGGGAGCTTTATCTAAATATGGTTCCTACTTAGGACAAATTTCTTCTAAATTGGATCATAGATCCGACCTGTACTTTGTTTACAATTTATCAAGGACAGACGGACGGATGGACATGCATAAATCGACTTAGAAAGTGATTCTATGCATATTTTCGAAAATTATATAAATTTCTAAGATATGGAATATGTGCACCGCTTCTGGTACCATCTCTACAATATGCTTCTGCAAAAATTTCAGCAATTTTTAATTGAGATTTTTCCTAAAATACCGGAAACCGGTGGTTATCATTACATGAGGGCTATGTCCAAATGCGGACCGATGCAGTTCATCCTCGCCCCTGAAGTTCTAGTTTTTTATCTCGATATCCTCCGAAGGTAGAATGCTTACAAGTTATGGCTTAGAATTCCATAGTTTGTAGTATAGAGTACAGAATATCCCCAATACTATGGTGGAATACGGCTATATAAGGACAACCCCAAAACGCCTAACAAATCAGTTAACTATTTTAGTACAAAATGGGGTTATATGGGGACTACCCCTATAAACGAGGGGAGAATATTAATAAATGTTGGGAGGGAGATTTGTTACCGTATGCGACAACAAAATACCACATAGCAGCTTTATATGGGGGCTACCCGAAAAAGTGGACCTATATCTGTAAATGTTGTGGAAAGTTTTAGTACACAATAAGAACCCAATGTACCAAATTTCAGCGAATTCGGTTCGGCGTAAGAACTCTAAAATACCGAAAATTGGGTGTACACTTATATGAGGGCTATGCCTAACTTAATAAACCCTCCATACTATGGCAGAGGGTATAAAAATTTGTAAATTTCATTTAATACGAATTCGATTTGATTTATTGATTCCACACAGTAATATTTTTAACCACACTACTAGGAAAACTAGTAAAAGTACCTCTCCATGGAGGGCCAACTCTTTCATTAACAAGTAAAACACTTCGTTATGTTTGACTATCGGCGAATTTTATATACCATTTCAAAATCATCAAATCATTGTATACAATTTTAAAGCTCTATCGAGATTTCAACATACAGACGGAAATGCATTAGTCGACATAAAATTTTATTCTGGTGATGAAAAAAATATACTTTATGTTGTTTCCGGGGAATATTCCGGAAACGGAATGGCGGAATATTCTCCACATGACAATCGGAATATTCTCCACATAACAAACTTCCATTCGATTTGGATTGAATGCGAATTTTTATGTTTTGGATATAAGAAATATACTTGATTTTAGATAGGACCTTCGGAGACATTATATCGATATTCGAAATTTTCCTTTCTCAATTTTACCCGGTGCCTTTGTCAGAAATTTAACTGGCTTATGAACTCCAAACATTTTAATAAAACTTACCTGCGGCAGATAATTCCGGATCCCTAAATTTATAGAGATTTTCAGTGAATGAATCGGTTTTTGTAACGATTTCAATCAAACGATGAAATTTATATGCTAAATTTCTTAACCGCTATATTTAAGAAATTTAGCATAATTGGATATAACACAACCATTGACCTTTTTCATAGCAAATATTTTATTGTGTGAATCGGTATATTTTGTCGCTTTAAATAATTTGCAAATCATTTTTTTTTTTTTTTTGCCATACTTGTCATGATTTTTGATGCTTACAAAATACCACCCTCATATTGCATACAACAACCCTCCACATATTTTACCTGTTGTTAATTTCATCCTACAATACCGTAAATATGTAATGTGATGACGTTGAAAAAAAAAAATGGACAGCAAATTATGTTGTTACTGTGGGGTAGGAATGCCAGACCTGTTCCACCGTGAAGCAGAAAAGAAAACACTTGAGTTGAAATATTTACCCTAAGCGGTAATTCATTCAATAATTCGGAATGGTAGAAGGCCATGCATTTTTTGAAATTGTACACTTCAATATGACAAAATAAAAATGCAAGAAATGCATTCGCCTGACAGTTATGGGCTGCTGCTGAAAGAAATACTTATCATTCAAAATAAATACCGGGTTTTGTAATCAAATAATCAAGAGCGAGTTGTTGTTTGTTGTTAAGCTTAAACGGCGAATGGATATGAGAATACAAAAAATAAGAACTAGAACGAAAAATTGTGATGATGATGGTGGTCATGACGATAATTACAGCAGAGTGTGTGGTCTGGAATAGGGCCAGGGTAGTGATGTTTCATTAAAGACAAAAACAGAACCCCAACAATATTCCATCCTTCTTTTGTCCATTTAGACATATCTTTGTGAGTACGTTTATTTTGACGACAGGCTTCCAGCGTTATTATCGTCCATCATCATCGCTGTGGTCATCATCAACCATCTTTTCAGCCATCCACTTTGCTATACGTGTGGTCTTCTTCTTTAGTTGACATCACTTTAAGGGAATTAGACCGAAGGCCATATTTTGTGTCATTAAATGAAACACCATCTTATATTTTGAGGTTTTCAAAATTGTGTATCGTTTTCTTTTTGTATTAAAACCATATTTTTCGGGACACGTTTAAGGGGTTTAGTTGCAAACATGGCACCTTACCAATATGACTGCTGCTGTTATGATGGCCATTGATGGGTTTCTTTGCCAACGTTCCACATCACTTAGTTCGTAGGGTAAGGGTTGACTTTGAAATTTCACACGTGGCTTAATGTCTTAATAAATTAAAACCATTATATTGATTTCAAGTCGACGGAGGAGTTTTGGCATTGGATCTGTCGTTGCTGGCCGTTGTTGCCGTATGTTATTCGTGGTGCTGGTGGTAATGATGATGTTGCTTTTCTTAGTGTTATTGCTGATGCTATATGAAGTGTTAATTTGCTGATATGGCGCCAAAAAGTATTAGGTTTTCTTACCTTACGCTGTTACCTTTTTTTGTTTTTAATAAACTCCAAAAGCATCATTTAACTGAAATTCGAAGCCACCCATATGAGAAGCACCACAAAATGCCAAACGTCTTCCACCGGCCTGTATTGCAACGCCATTTTTAAGGTTAATCAAGCCATATTTGCTTAAAATCTACACGTTTTTCATATGCATACGATGACGAACTTATGGTAAGCTGCAGAAAGAAAAAAAATCTTCCCACAAAATTTCCTTTAGTTTTTTTTCAACCACCAACTTCAGTGAGGTCTAAACTGCAAAAAACGGCCATATTTATTAAAAGGTATGATACCAATTTAAGGCTTCTTTAGGCAAAGGTTTCTTGTTTTTGCTTAAGTTAAGCGTTTCTCCTTTTGTTGGCACTAGCATCACTGTCATATTTAACCATCTCTATATTGCACATTGGGCGTTTTCGGACACAATTACAAGCTAAGTATCACACATTTTCATGGGGAAGGCGATCTGACCAACTAATTTTAATAGCTGCCATGATAATGCAGGTCAATATTATAGGGAATTTGCAAAAAATTGAACTTACACTGCACTTACACAAATTGTCTATGCAGAGGTTATCCTGGTTGGCAAATTCGGTTAGGACATTCAAAACGGAAAATTATGTGCTATCCTTATATGAGGGATATGTAAAAAACTGGACTGGACAAGTTACAGTTACTTCAGTTGGACTGTCATATTATAGTTGCTTCGGTTGGATTTTTTTTTGCGAAAATGGTGTCAATCCGACAAACATTTAGAATGAATTCTCCAGTACTTTGGATTCCTGGAAGTTTAGTGGATTGACAACATTTTCGCAAAAAAATTAAGTTCAAAATATCTTAAATTGCCACCCAACAAGACCTTTTTGGGTATATGTAAAACACCAAAAGTAAAAAAAAAACGCCATAGGTCAAAGTTCGGAGATACGACGTAATATTTTTTACTTGTGACTCTATTATACATGAACAGATAGCTTAGAAGTTTGATTCGAGCTATTGTATTTATTTCTTCTGTAAAATGTCTTTAGTAGAGCATTTCAACCTTCTAACTCGATTCCTTGTGTGCCCGTTTCATCCTTAATTTATTGAACCGGACTCTACTTATCACAAGATGCGGTTTTTCATCTTCAAAAATTCTACAAAAAATGATGCGACGAAGACATAATATAAACTAGTAAGGAGTGTAGTAAAGTCGCAGTGGACCGACTATATGATACCCTTCACCACTTTGGGTATATTGCACATATGTATCATGTCAATGTTCCCTCGAAGGAACATACTCATGCCTTTCTGCAACCTAAGCTAAATTTTATTTTATTCTGATTTAGAGTCGTCCGCGTATCATGGGGCAATTTTATGAAAAACTATTTATAGCAGGATTGATACGCGCTATTCAGTACGCTATTCCAAATTTCGTGCAAATCGAAGGATACAAAGGAACTTTGGTGCACCATTTACCTAAAATCAGACCAAAATATATAGGGGAGCTATATCGAAACCTGAACCGATTTCACCGGAACTTAGCACTCATTATTCTACGCTATGCCATCATCGTTCAGTACGCTATGCCAAATTTCGTGCAAATCGAAGGATATATAGGGACTTTGGTGCAATATTTACCTAAAATCGGACGATAATATATATGGGAGCTATATCTAAATCTGAACAGTGTTTCACGAAACTTATCGCACATCATTCTAGACTTAATTAATTACGCTACGCTAAATTTCGTGGAAATCGAAAGATATATAGCTATATCTAAATCTGAACCAATTTCGATAGGGTTCGTACTTGGACCAAATAAATGAGCTGTGCCAAATGTTATTCAATATGGATACTAAATGCGAGCTGTACTTTGTTTACAATTTAACATCAACAGACGGGCGGACAAACGGACATGCATAAATCGATTTAAAAAGAGATTCTATGCATATTCTAAAAAGGAACCATGTGCCTATCTCGTTTCCTTTCGCCCTTTACAAACATATGCACAAAGGCATAATACCCTGTACCACAATGTGGTGAAGGGTATACAAATGAAAAGGTACCGTTATATTGGGGCCATCCAAAAAACCTCGAAATATACTGAAAGTTTTTGGCGGAGATGTTTTCAACCCACCAATAACCCAGACACCACCTTAAAATTGTCTAAAATTGGGCGGTATCTGGATAGATGTGCGGAAATATGTCACCCTACAAAAACCTAGAAGAATAATAACAATGTTTTCGATATTTTGAGGACAGCCGAATTTCTAAGTTTTTGCAATTTGAAATTTCGGAAGTTGTAGCCGTATCAAAATACCAAAAATCGATCTCGACTTTTACATGGGTGCTATTTTATGGTAAATTGCTGCTCAGTTTGGAAAATTATGGTAGAATCGTGAACGTACCGAAATTCTCAGATACGGTCCTCAGATATCGATAATTTTTAGTATCAGTATAATCCAACATATCAAATTAGAGCCAAATAGATTGAAAAGAAGGTAAGATTGGAAGATTATACCAAAACATCAACTTATAAATCCAATTCTTCATTTCACATTCATAGCTAAACACTATAAATATTGGATCACATCATAAATATTTGTCTGATAATCGTAAACGCCCATAGTGCACCACCATAATCGACGACATCACTATCAAATCTTTAAAATAAGGAATGGTATCCTGGTGCAGTTTCTTTTCTACATTTGTACACCGTCATCTTCATCTTTGGAGTACTGTTTTTTTTTTTGCTGTTGGTATCCAAATCCATGGGCCTATTCATGCCCAGCATCATCATTCTTATAATCATCGTCTTACTCGTCGCTGTCGTTTTCGTTTTCTTTGTCGCCGTCGTCATTTTTTTCTGTTCAGTTTCGTTGATTCGTTCTCATATAGAGAGATGGCATTCTAGAGATTAACATTCATTCGTTCCAAGCGCACAAGTATATATGTAGGAACTTTTGAAAATCTTTTTAGTTTTATTTTACAGATTTAAACATATTCATATATGACGACGACTATACTCATCCATCCATTTATATATACATACGTCCATATATATTGAGTGTATGTCTGGCAAAGATTCCGAAAGGAATCTTCGATGTTGGTTGGCTGGCTGGTTAAAAGAAGGAAGGTTCGCATGGAGGTTTTCTTTTTTTGGGGCTGCATTCTTGTCGGCTTTGGTGTGCCTTTTATATGTTATAGCGCACCGATATTTGGCTGCTATTCATTTTGCGTATGAATGAGTTATTTTTTATTTCAATTTTAATCAAATTTCTGCATCACCACCTCTTTGAATGTTTTGTTGTCAGGCTCTACAGAGAGGTGGTGGCAGCGGCGGCATCATCATCATCGTATTCGTTGCTTCTGCCGTTGTCATCAACGGCAGCAGCCATTTAAAGACTATAAGACTAACCTTTGCTTGTTTAGAGAATTATAGTCCTTTTAGCTGCTGTTGTTGTTGCCATGCAATTGTTGTTGTTCTTTTGTTCTCCTTATTTTTTACATTGAGCTTTGATTGAACTTCTCAATGAAATATGCAAATTTTTATTTCGTTCCATACGTCTCATATGAACAAAACATATAAACACATTCTTCAGCGGGGTCTCCCATATATGTATATCGGTATGTGCATACATTTGTTTATCTTGAAGTTTGGAGTTTGTCTCTTAACTACTTAGTTACTTGTAAGTCGATTTACAAAAAAAAAGTATGTAACTATGGGTATTTCCACTAAGGAATACAAGTCCGTTTATAGTCTCTAAAAAAACAATTAAAAAATTCACCCCTGTGTATAGTTCTTAAAAAATACCAACAGCATCTTCTCCTTACACTGGCATATTTTCCGAATATTATAAATATTCAGTAAAGCTCTTCTAATTGCTTGTTCAGATTCCCTTCACCGTGGGTGTTGTTGTGATGTTCGACTTATAATTGTTTTCGGTCCACCAAAATTGTTATCTAATCATCACCGAAAATTATAGGCGTTGTCCTTGACCGTAACTGGAACCTCATGAAAAATTTCCGCCCTCTAGTGTGGTAATGGGTTACTAAATAATATATGAATACGTAAGCACCTGTAAATATTTAATTGGTATCAATTTAAAGACCAACCACTCATCTTTGATACACCATCAACTTCTCGGGTCTATGTCCATCAGGTTTAAATCGATTAAGAGAATACAAATTTTATCATTTTTCACACAAAAGTCAGGGGCCATTTGACCCGCTAAATATTGACCGATATTTATCAAAACTGGCACGCTTATTTTTTGGGCCGATTCCCTTTTCCACGAAAAATTTCGTGATTTTCTGGCCTCTGGAGCCACCAGAATAACCGACAAAAATTAAGTATTTGGTCCATTTCAACCCCAAAATATTAACCGATCTTTACCAAAAACAATAGAGGTCTTCATTGGCCAGAACCCACCCTAAATGCAAAATGTCGTGAAGTTTGGTCCATAACTGTGGCCTGTATCGTGTTTACAAATTATAATGGACAGACGGACGGACGGAGTATAGATTTACTCAGCTAGTCGAGATATGACGATCGGTATACTTAAAGGTTGGTCTAGGACCAATATTTCGCGGCATTACAAACCCTTGGGGCTGCACAAAGTTGTGTAGGGTATAAAAATCCACGCCCGTGTATAGTCTCTGAAAAATATTAAAAAACCCTAAAAAATAATTTAATTAAATTTATAAATCCACACCTATGCATAGTCCCAAAACAAATATTTGTAAAAAGCCACGCTTGTGCATAGTCCCTAATGAAATATTTTTAAAAATCCGCGTCTACGTATAGTCCCTGAAAAAATTTAAAATACATGTCTGTCAATATTTATTGCATGTCCCCATATAACAAAAAACCATAGCAAATTTTTAGCACTCATATACCTACACATGTATATGAAATCACTGCGTGGTATGCACTTCAAAAGTGTCTCTCAGTTGTGGTGGTGGTGTGATAAAACAAACTAAAAGAATTACTTGAATATGTTGCACATTTAGTATTGTTTTATTTGCATCATCTTCATCATTCGGCGCATTGTGGTAATCCATTGTGGCATGGCAGGCTAGCAAACAACGCGAACATTGCAAAAACCATTGTCGTCAGTCTCAGCATCATCATCATCATTGGCAGCAGACAGCCTCTGTGGCTGTCATTGCTGTATTCGGCATTCAAAACATTACATATCGGCAGGTTGAGGTTTATGCTCTTTTGGGGCATCTCAAATATCCTGCTGGTGGGTAAGATTTTTTCAATTCGCATTGCAGGTTTGCTGGTACGATTGGAGTTTGGTATGCAATATTTATCTGGATGCAGGTAAGTCACGTTTTATTTTATTTTAACACAAATAAAGGTATTTATTTTTTGTTTTCAGTTTAGTTGGCGAATATTTTATTAAGATTTTTTGTTGGACTTTCAAATGTTAAAAATAAAACTCAATCAAAGTTATGGCCTTAGTATGAGAGTCACAGACACACTCATATGATTACAACAATTGGTCATTTTATATGAAAGGCAATGATATAATAAGCTAAACATATTTCATAGGTAAGCATTATAGGCGATAGCCTGAAAATATTTTAGGGCTGTGGGAAAAATAAAATGATCCTATAAATTAATATTATAAAATAAAAACATATATTTAAAAAAATCCACCCCTTAATATAGTCATTTAAAATATATTGTAAAAATTTCACGCCTTAATATAGTCATTAACAAATATTTTTAAACCAGTAAGGAATGTAGTAAAATCGGACGGGGCCGACATATGATACCCTTCACCATTATGGGTATATTAAACAGGACTATTAACATGAAATTGGATGAACTAAAATATGTGATAGTTACCGAAATGTGAATCGACTTATATAAATTTATAAGCGTGTCATTCGTTTGTTACAATGGGACAAATGTATTTAAATCGACTTCAAAGAAATATAAATAGAACATCCGTTGGACTATGTCTGTACTTCTAGAGAACGCATTCTATGCTAAATTTTGTACGTTGTGAAAAATTTCATGTCAATCTGACAAACATGAGGTGTTTGATGCATCATTCACTTAAAATCAGAAATATACATGGAATCTATATCCAAATATCAACCTATTTCAACGACATTTGACACAGGTTAGGTTATACTAATTTCAGTACCTTTTGTTCCTATCAGCCATATTTTGGTTTGGGTGGCGTAGGGGATGATAGATACCAAGCAACGGCTCTGATTGGTTTTAACATGGCGAAGCCCAGACTTATCTTGGTCCCTCTTTCATATCAATTGTGGACACTGACCTCCCCGCGGTGCCACCTGGGGAGCTATTCTCATCACCCGATGAAATAGTGAGCTAACATGTGCCGCGAGTTCACCCATAAGAACTATAAAAAAATGGTTAAGGCGTCGGGTTAGTTGCCCACTCTTGGAAAACCCAACCTACTATGAAAAAGCAAAGAAAAAGAAAACCAAACCCCCCTAATGTTGACGATCCCCGCAAACGTATAAAGGATCACGATCTGCGAATCTGCACTTGGAATGTGCGCACGTTGTACAGAACAGGGGCAGTGTTCGCTTTGGCGGATATACTCAAGAAGTACAAAGCCGATATTATTGCCTTACAGGAAATGCGATGGAAAGGGACAGGCGTAAGTAAATCAGACGATTACGCCCTGTATTATAGGTGCCATGAAACGAGACATGAATTTGACTGCGGATTTATGGTTAACAGGAGAATAAAAGACCTTGTCTCCAGATTCACTCCAGTAGATGAGCGAATTGCTATAATCCGTATAAAAGCAAAGTTCTTTTACATCAGTCTAATTTGCGCCCATGCTCCGACCGAAGATAAAGATGAACAGACCAAAGACATATTTTACGAGCGCCTAGAAACAGCATATGACCGTTGCCCTGGCCATGACATTAAAATTCTGCTAGGAGATTTTAATGCAAAAATCGGAAGGGAAAATATCTTTGGCCCCAACGTCGGAAAGTTCAGCCTTCATGAAGAAACATCCGACAACGGCATGAGGTTGATTGACTTCGCGGCAGCAAAAAACATGGTAGTTAGCAGCACCAGATTCAAGCATCTCGATATACACAAGGCCACCTGGATTTCTCCTGATCAAGTAACAAGAAATCAAATTGATCATGTTGTGATAGACGGAAGGCATTCATCCAGTGTTTTAGACGTCCGATCGATCCGAGGAGCGAATATCGATTCGGACCATTACCTTGTGGCAGCCAAGGTACGCACCCGTCTTAATGTTGCAGCAAAGGTGCGATCTAATACAACACGGAAACTCGACGTCGAAAAGCTGCAAATACAACAGGTAGCCGGAACTACTCCGCTCAACTTACCCATCTGCTTGAAGAAAGCACTTCTTGTCCCGATAATAGTATAGAAGCACAATGGCAAATAATTACTCACTCCCTACAAACTGCAGCAAAAAGAACAATTGGGTACCAAAAACCACCACCAAGAAACCCATGGTACGATCAGGAGTGTCGTAATGCTACTTATGTGAAAAACGCAGCGTATAGGGCAACCCTGCAGACAGTAGCAACACGCAACGTGATGGAGAATTATCGGGAGAAAAGGAGAGAGGAGAAACGTGTTTTCAGAAAAAAGAAGAAAGAACAAGAAAAACGTGTGCGTGAGCAAATCGAGATGTACAGGAGTCAGAATGAAGTCCGGACATTTTACCAACGAGTAAAACACCAAACCGAAGGCTTTGGTGCAGGCACATCCTCCTGTAGAGATGAAGAAGGAAACCTGGTGACAGATACAGACAGCGTGTTGAGGATCTGGAAGGAGCATTTCCAAAAGCTACTAGTATCAAATAGTGGCGATGAAGAAGATACCCCAGAACCAATAAGAGATGATGGTATAGAGTGTATACCACCTAGCCAAGATGAGGTCATAAAAGCAATTAATCGGCTCAAGAACAACAAAGCAGCAGGAGCCGATGGGTTACCAGCCGAACTTTTCAAGACTGGTGGCCAGATGCTGGTCAGGAGCATGCACCAGCTGATTAACACAATTTGGCTAGATGAATGCATGCCCAATGATTGGAACCTCAGCTGTGTGAACGATTGAAGCCAATGGTCAATGACATCATCGGACCAAACCAATGTGGTTTCAGACCTGGCAAATCCACCATTGACCAGATTTTCACTCTGCGCCAAATCCTGGAAAAGACCCACGAAAAACACATCGACACATACCACCTATTTGTCGACTATAAAGCCGCATTCGACAGCCTTATCCGTTCAGAGGTGTTTAAAGCCATGTCTGCGTTCGGCATTCCTGCAAAATTAATACGGCTATGCAGGATAACTTTAAGCGGCACAAGGTCAGCCGTTAAAGTAGGAAAGGACCTATCGGAGCCCTTCAATACCGAACGAGGATTCAGACAAGGTGACAGTTTGTCGTGTGATCTTTTTAACATCCTACTGGAAAAGGTCATACGAGACGCAAAGGTTAACAGAAATGACACTCTGTACACCAAACAACACATGTTACTCGCCTACGACGATGACATCGATATAATGGATCGAACATTGCGAGCGGTAACAGCCACCTTTGAACAAATTCAAAAGGAGTCTGCCAAAGTGGGTCTGGCAGTAAACGGCGAGAAGACCAAGCTGATGGTATCAACGCGCAAGACGTCCAGTAGACTCGGACCAAAACTCACACTTTACAGGACGGTGATACTACCCGTGCTATTATATGGATCAGAAGCATGGGTACTTGCGGTGTGGCGGCAGCGCTTGGTGTGTTTGAGAGAAAAATTCTCCGAAAGATCTACGGGCCGATCTGCGTCGACGGTGAATATCGGCGTCGAATGAACCACGAGCTCTACAATTTATACGCGAACATCGACATAGTCAGTCGTATTGAGCTGCAGCGACGACGGTGGCTAGGCTATGTTGTGCGGATGAATGAAGATGCCCCAGCAAAAAAGGCATATAAAAATGAGCCTACTGATGGTTCCCGTAGAAGGGGAAGGCCACGAATTAGATGGAAAGACCAAGTAGAAAACAACATCTTGGAACGTGGTCTTCCAAATTGGTGGACTTGCGCACAAGACCGACGCGCTTGGAAATCTTTTTTAAGCTCGGCTTATGGAACAACCGTTCTGTAACAAGCCAGATAAGTAAGTAAGTGCGCCAATTACTTAAAATCAATCGATAATATATAAGGGAGTCATATCTAAATCTCAACCGATTTTCACGAAACTTGGCACACATCATTCTGGACTAAATTCAGTATGATATGCAATATCAGTACGTTGGTACATTATTTACATTAAATCGGACGAAAATATATATATCTAGATCTGAAACGATTTTCACGAAATTCAGCACACATAAATCCAGACTCAATTCAGTACGCTATGGCAAATTTTGTGCAAATGGAAAGATATATGGGGACTTTGGTGCACCTTTTACGAAAATATCTATGAGAGCTATATGTAGATCTAGATCGATTTTCACAAAACTTGACAGACATCTCTCCACGTTCAATTCAGTATAAAAACGTATAAAAAACATTTTTTAAAAAAATTAGAACTGTTAGACAAATTTTTGCGAAAAAGTTTTTACCTTTATAGCTTAAAATTGTTTTACTGGTTTAGGCTAGCTTCATGTAAAAACAAATCAAATCATTCCAATTTATTACATAAATCTAAATTTAATAACGTTGAAAATAAAAGAAAAAACAAAAATAAATGATTTGCCTGATATTACACAGACACCATGCTGTCATATTACCCAGTCTATTTGATGTCTTAATAATAGACTACATAAATCAAGAAACAATCAAAATCGACTGGTAATTGAAAGTTGAAGTATTGTGTCATTGTCGATGCAACGGTGTACAGATCGACCGACAGACAGACATACAGCATCATATCCACACGAATTCATTTAATTGCGAACGATACAAATATTTTCATATTTTTTTATATTTGATTGTTGCAAATTCCGGTCCGTATGTATGATGGATAATTACTTTAAATTATACATTGTTTCTTGTATTTATTTTCTATTAATAAACAAAATAACTACGAAAAGCGAAATGAATGAAAAAAAGGAAAATGTGAGATATACCAATAATGACTTTCTATGTTCGGAGCAATTTGGGAAAGCAAAGAAAATGAAGGGATATATTTGTAAATAATGAAGGCAACAATTTAATTTTAAAATAAGAGTTAGTTTGTAAAAATTACTATAAAATGTGTAAATATTTATCACAGCTGAATCTGTACCACATAAAAACTAGGGGTTTGTTTTATTTTATGTTAAACATTAATTGTTTGAGAAGAACAATGCCATCAAGATGTGCATTTCACAAAACAATGGAAACAATTGACAATTTTAGCACATTGGCGCCAAGAGAAAATGGCGTGTGACAATCGGCTATTGACAATGTCCAATTAAAATATGCTGGCAGCTGGTTTTGTCCCGTGACTTCTACAGCTACAAGGTATTGTTTTGTGTAAGCGCATTATGTTGTTTTATTTGTTTACATGTTTTATTATAATATAGTTTACTCTGTTCTCAAGGCAACCAGGTGAAAATCATTGATTTTTATACTATGCTAAAAGGGTATTATAGATTTGTATGGCCCTAGTCTACCGATCGTCATATCTCGATTAACAGAGTCGATCTCAACATGTGTGTCCGTCCGTCTGCAAATTTGTGTGTGTGTGTGTGTGTGTTTTTGTTTTGCTTTTTTTGTAAACGCGATAGAGGACAAAGTTATGTAAAACTCGTCACAAAATGTTGGTAACGATCGGTTAATATTTAGGGAATGAAATGAACCAAACGCCGCATTTATGAACACAATATCACGAAATTTTATATAGGAACGGGGATCTGGGGGGATCTTGGTTCAAGAAGAAGCCGTGTAAAAAAGGGAATTCCCCTAAATTAGTGTTATTCCCATTTGATTTGAACAGTAAAAATTGTTTGGGCGCGATAAAGGGGAATTCACATAAATCTTTAAGCTAGTGTTCGCTATCAATACTATCGATGGTTTCAGACTTTTTTCTTTCATAATGGTTCGGAGGCGTCGATATGAACATACATCGCAAAAATTAAATTTGACAAAAAAATTTAAGTACATAAAATTTCAAATCGTGCTAAATGGAATAAAATCGTGTAAAAAAATTAAAAGTACTCAGTTTTTTTTTAACTTTCAATTTTCAAACCGTGTTATATCAAAACCGTGTACAAAAAGACCGTGTAAAAACAGACTTAGGTGTATTTAATCTTAAGAAAGACCTCGAGTCGGCTGAGAGAGTGCAAATGTCGTGACATTTTGCCAAAGCTCGTAATATAGCTCTGTAGAAAGGTAGGGCTCAGTGGTAGTTGTGTAGAGTATCATATGGTCGGCCCGTCAGATTATACTATTCCGCTCACTGAATTCAATATATGAATAATTGGTCACCATGGCGAAAGGACTGGGCGAAAACAGTTCAACATTTCATCTGAGCTTGCAACCTCCTTCCGTTCCCATTCTCAAAAACCTTTATACATAATAATCAAATATCTCATTTAAGACAAAGTGCAAGTTAATGCTACAGCTGACACGATAACTGAATATTAGATGACTGGAATTAAAGGAATTACGGTTTCAGCAAGAGGGGAACACATGCCCCTCGTCGAGAGTTTTTCTTGATGTTAAAAACAAAATTCTGTCGAGCCGAAAATTTTAAGTTTTGTGACTCTAGAGAACATGTGAAAAAGTATTTGCGAGGCATTGAAACAAAACACTGTGGCTATCATTAGGCTGAAATGTTCAAATGAGTAATCAAATATTGGACCCAAGAGGTTACCACCTGCCGAGGTCAACATTCTTCAAAAACTGAATGTCAAAGAATATCCATTTAATATAAAGGAATGTGATATATCGGTTCACATTTTGGAATGGCAAACTCTAATGCCGCATTTTTGGCTTTTTGTCCTGATATTAGGCCGACGTCTGTTGTACAACGATGACCAAAAACAGCATAAATCTTTGTGAATAATAGGAGCTTACGTACAGGGACTTTCGTAACATTCATGGTATCCACAGCCATATCATGGGATTGGAAACAATGTGGACTTTTGATACAAAAATGGTTGTATTATAAATATAAAATATTTATAAACTGCATCAATCCGTATGCCTGTTTAAGACTTGTAATTGGAAGTAGGGCACTCTCTTTTCCATGGATGGGTCATGGGTCAGCGCGAGATTCCTAGATTCAATGTCGGACCGAGATTTGATTCTACGATCAGTGTAGATTTGATTCTACGATAAGTGTAGATTTAATTCTACGATCAGAGTAGATTTGATTCTACGATCAGTGATTGTAATCGTAGTAGATCACACACGCCGATCATGTGTTTTTAGCGCTATGAGGTTGCATCGAACTTAAATGTATATAGCTCCCAAATATTTTCGTTCGATAACACCTAAAAGACAATTTTAGTTTTTACCATATAGTTGGACCTTTCATTTATCTTTTTTGTGATAAAACTGTGGCACATGCTAGTTTGGCTTCCAGAAACAATTGAAATCTAATATAAATATTTTTGGCTCTGGGCAGCAAAATTTGCAGGAAAATATTTCTAAAAACTTAAAAATACCCACTCCGTTGGGAAAATGTGATCAAAATCTTCAAACAGTAGCGAAAATGGGGCGGAACTTCTATATGGGGAATAAGTCAAATCATGGACATTAACTGAAATTTATTATTAAAAATATTTTATTTATTACAAATATATTTGTTATCCTGTAAAATGCCAAATTGCAAGCACTTTGGTGGGAAAATCTAAAATCCCGAACATTTGGCGGAAACTTCATATGAGGTCAATATTACTTTGTGGACCAATATTTCGTTTTGTTTCTGCAAAGAAAATGTTCACCCCTTAACAGCCTAGAATGCCAAATTATTAGTACTTCGGTTGAAAAATCCACTTTGTACAAGATCTTTATATTAGGTCTATGTCAAAAATATTGATCTATATGTATTTGAAATCATTTAAAATTTAAGTTTTTTTGTGTTCTAATGTCAATAAAATATTCATTATCATAAAACTAATGTAAAATGTTTTTAAATATAAACTAAAATTTTGTACTCGCAGCATAGAGACATAAATGTAATATCTCTTCCAGACCTAAATCCAACTCGAAGATGGAGAATATCCTTTTAGTATCTCTCCTACAAATGGCCAACATTTTGTTGAAAATAAAATTTTTAATATCCTGCGAAAGAATGATCGGGTTTGACATATAATTTTTAATGAAACCATATCGTGTTCGAAGCTGGGAATTATTGGTCCACTCCTTCTGGTACCTCCCCCAAAAAGGGGGAGTATAAATATCTTACAATGCGATAGGCTTATCCGATTTATTAAAAACTCTGCACATCGTAATATCTTTGCAAAACTTTCTTTGAATTCGGAAATAGGTTAAAAATTTGTGAAAATGTGTAAATCTAATACAAAGCTTTTTGGTTATCGGCTTTGATCTAAACTTTGCAAGTCTAAACATCCTGCAATATAGTGTGGCGTAGGTTATAAAACTCAAAATGCATTTTGGAAAAATGTATATACTACATAAATGTAGTTTTCCAATTTTTTAACATTGGGTTTGGGAGGTCTCTTTAAAATTCACACATACCTGTATGAATGTTCCTTGGGCAACTTAAGCTGCTGCTTGGGCTATGATTACTACGTTAAGTTCCAATTTAACTTCTTTGGCGGCATCGTTTCAACATTAGCACATAATCTCATCACAGTTAAAAAGGTTAAATGTAGTTTTGCGTGACCTATGCGGTTTATGTGCAACATTGTTGCAATATTTGCACTTAAATAATACTTTTTTTGGTTTATTTTAATTTATTGACATATTAGCCCTAGGGTTACTTTTGTTTCTTCTTCCTTTGTGTGTATTGCTGCTGTTGCAAAATTATCAATGTTTTCTTCATTTGTTGTAAAAAAAGAAGAAACAACAAATGAAAATTTGCATAAAATCAGCCAACAAAATCATTAGCAGCTACAGACAGATTTCGTTACAAAAGATATACATTTGTACTCACACACACACGACCTCTAGAATGCGCTCATCATAGGGACAATGACTAAACATGCATGCCTGCCTGCCGACGGCCTGCCTACCTACACTTAAGACTGTTAAATGCAGTTAACAAGTGTCACGTCGGCCATATAAATTCTTCACTTCTACCAATTTTTTTCACTCACGTTCTCATCTTGGGGCAACAAAAGGACACTTCAGCTCATCAAAGGCCAAAAAAGAGCAACGAAATCAAATTCCTCCAAAAAGGAGATAACCGACCAAAGGAACCACCACCACCAGCATCAACTAACAAACCGACCCATCACCATTCACAAATAAGAACCGGACATCAGTCGACAGTCAACATGAATAAGCCTGGCCCGTGTGAGTGATCAAACGGCAAAGACAGGCCCAAAAGACAAAGACAAGATAAAGCGATAAGATACGCGTTTGTTCCACCATAGCTTCGGCTCGTCCCAAAACTGCGTTGCCTGTTCATTGACTAAGCATTCATCGACTAAATAAATGAAGGAGCCCCCGTCAAAATACTGGGAGCAGGCAAGAAGGAGTAGCCGAAAAACGGGGGGTACACAAACACACTATCGACGCATTTTAGACAAAGCAAAGAACTTAACTACTAAAGTCCCTAAACAAGGGTATAAACATGACGATGATGATGAGAACCCTTGAAGGATGCTTATGTCAATGACGACCAGTCCGGCCGACTGGAAAAAAAACCCCGATGCAGCAGAGTGTGTGTGCGTGTGTCATGTTGTTTGCATGTTTTACTAACCGCAACAACTAATTCCGCACATGATCCAGCAAGCAGCCCGGTAATATTGTTGAACTGCCGAAAGAGAAACGTAGCAGCACAGCAACATGCGACAACAATGCGCGAATGTGTGAAATCAAATTGTTAAGCAGACACATCAGGCTCATGCTAACAACACACTGCCGCCACCGACACTGCCACCACCACCAGAAGCAACAACAACACCAACAAATAAGAACACAATTCATTCATGTTTTTCGGACACTTGAGAAATTTGTACTGCCCCATGTCCCACATAAGCTCAACATCTTCTTCTGTTGCTTCTTTCGTTCGATGTTGTTAGCATGTGGTTGTCCTCCTGCCAGCCAGTCTGCATCCTTATGGTACTCATCATGGATTTTTATTGTTTTCCTATGCCTCCTCCTCTGATCAATACAATAATATTGTGGGGGCAAAATCACAGCAAAAAAAGTATAAGAAGGTTATGAATGGCAGCTCAATGTGAGTAGTGAATCGGTTGGGAGGTTATAAACGTAGGTTGTTTATTAAATTTGGGAACGAAATTTATACAATGGGAATGAGAACCAGTAGGCCTATTCTGTAACTTTCACCAACATTCGATATTGTTTTATTTTCTTTCGTCATTGTAAAAACAACAAAACAACCAAACAAAATTATTGCAAAATAAACAATGTCGACAATGTTGTTAAAAAGTTACAGAATAGGCCTAGAGGTTGAATTCATACATATATTTGTATTTCACCTATACTATAGCTACATTTTAAGAATTAGTAGATTCACGCTGTACTTCTAAATAATTTAATCTGTAAGGATTGTATTTCCATAGACTGAATCATGGTACATGGCTTCCAGATCTTAAATTGGATTTTTTCATTGCGAAGAGATTTGCTGCTTCACATTTTCCCATTAGGAATTTGAATTAAATTGTAAACCAGAGGGCAACGAACTTCTGTTGTGATTTCTTTGATTTGATAATGTATATCAACAGAAACAGAAAATTTTCTCTCTGAAGGGATTCCATCTCATGAACACCATTGTAAAAGCTTCAATGTATAGGAAACCTAATTAAAAACTTCTAGGTTTTTGAAGGTCATTGAGGTTTATATGAGCTTATGTGTATTATATATCGTGGATGGATTCATATTGTAGAAAAGTTGGAATACATCTAGAAGACATTCTACGTTTGGGAGACAATTGAAGAAATTATATTGATAAAATATTTACAGAATGTCTTGTATTTATAGGAAACATTACAATGTGCTCCATCAATATATAAACTCTTCCACTATTTAAGATATTGTTGATTTGGAAATTAATATGAAATTTTTAAGATTCCAGTTTCGGATCTTAGATATGAGTGACGGAACTAGGAAAACGATTTGGGGATAGAGATGACAAATTCCAAAAAATCCGATCCAAGACTGGGAAGCTCTGTACACCGGCCCAAAATATTATGAATTTTCAACCAAAATGGGATTTCATGAGCAGCTGTAGATGCACAAAAATTTCACAATGTTGAAAATTTCGGGGAACCAGGTCTGAAAACTCCTAGACACGAACCAAAGTTTGAGCCCTATTTTGAGTTAATTGAATAGTTGTGAACTCAAAACTAGGCACGGCAAAATCCTGAAAAGTCTAGGTATATTAATATTTGTTATATTTTGTTAATTACTAGCATATACCCGCTATTTCGTTCGCGAATGTGGAACAACACTTCCTACATACTCCAATCTTAATTCCAAATTTCCCGATCCCAGCTTTATTGGTTCAACCAAATCTAAATTGTACCAATAATCGTACGATTTAGTACTTTTCACACATAATTCCAAATTTCAATTCCAATCCATTTCGAAATTTCAATCCATTCACATGCTGCGAAGTTGTACAAAAGTTAGTACATTTTAGTACTTTTCGGATACTTACAGTCCGAATGTACAAAAAAACCCTTAGCTACATCTATTCTACACTCCACCAATGACTGTCAATATAAATTTCAGAGTTATAACTGCACCGGTTCGCCAAATACAAATGTTACTTTTAGTATTTTTCGTACGAATTTCTAGAAACTAAGCCTTATCTGTCCCCTTTGGACCAAGAGTGACCCTCACCCCAAATTTCAAGATTATATCACCAGCCGTTTCGTCTGGGCGTTGATGAATCTCTAAGTCAGTCAGTGAATCACTTTACTCTTTTATTAGTAAAGATAAATCTAGGTCAAAAATATCCTGGGAGAGATCCGGATCAATTGTTGAAAAGTTCGCCACATAGTTATTGAGAAAATTGTACTCAAACAAGTTCTACATTTAAGTTTCGAACCGAGGATGATATGAAGGTCACCTTTGATGTGAAAGTGGAATAATAATTTACCTCTGGCTGAGAAACGTTGTATAAAAATTAAAAATTATAGGCGTTGTCCTTGACCATAGCCGGAACTTCATGTAAAATTTCAAAGCGAACAGCGCGACATACAAAATTTGTAATTTGTCGCAAAAAGTCTGGATCTCTTGACACGTTTATTCTTATGCCTGATCCCCTTCTTCATGCAAATTTCGTTGTGTTCTGCTCATAATTGTGGCCTCTAAAGCGACTAGAAAACCACACAAAAATAAAGTTTTTGGTCCATTTCATCTCCTAAATATTAACGGATCATTACCAAAAACAATATAGGTCTTCTTTGGCCAGAACCGTCTTACAAGAGTGACTTTTGGTCTTTAACTGTGGCCTGCATTGTGTTTTCAAACTATAATCGACTGACACACATGTCTATATCGATTCAGCTAGTCGAGATATGACGATTGGTATAGTTAATGGTGGTTCTAGGACCAATAGAAAATTTAGAGTCTTTTATTGCATGTTTATTTGTTCAGAATGTGCCCTGAAAACTTCTAGGTCCAGAATAAAAATCGACATGGAGAACAGAAAACCCTTAGATTCAAATTTAAATCGTTAAAGAAGACTTAAAAAATAGGAAGAAAATTATTCAACAAGAATTTAGAATGTCAAATCTAGGTTCGAAATATTATGGAAAGTGCACCGAAAAGATACACCCCAATTTTTGCAAAGTTCCATCCATAGTCTAGAATAGTTTCGAATGCTTGCTTAATTATGTATCCAAAGATCAAATATCAAGAAAGGGCTATAGAATTATTGAACAATTAACAAGCTAAATTATACCTACTTAGTTTGGAAAGTGAGGTTATAAAGGAAGTAGGTTTAAAACATATGTTGAAATATTTTGAGTGGAAGCTTCAATACCCTCTGTATAAAGGTTCTAAAAATATACGATTTTTTATTTTTGCCAGCAAATAGAGGTTTAAAATGAACCCTGTAACCGGACAATTTTTTCAGTTAATTATATTAAAAAATGGTTCTAACACTATTTATTCAATTGGCAAATTTCCATAGCCTCTTTTTCCTAGCAAGAATATACATCATCTCTTAAGTAATATTTACCGTAGAAAATACTTTTGAATGACAACGAATTTACTGCATAACTTCTAAATGGCTTGCATGCTACAGGGTTCATTTAACGACAATCGATATATAACTGTATTGATTTAATCCATATTAAATTGCATATATGTACAAATTCCCAGATCTCCATGCCACATTTTTGTAAGATATTTATCATACCCACCTCTATAATGCGATAATTTCATCGTGTGTGAAAATTGAGCTTATGCCGCCTTTTTGTTTTCAACATTCAAAAAGATTATAAGGGCTTAAAACGCACACTGAGAGCTTATTTTTATTGTTTTATATGCGTCTCTGTGTGTCTTTGAATTGGTTTCGTGTTTTACTTTTTTCATTTTATTATCTCCCGTATAAGACAAAAATAATAATAATCAAAGGACATTCCATTCCAAATATTTGTATATATATATATATATATATATATAAATATATATATATATTTTTTTCATATAACATTTAACGAAAAGTTTCACATATTTTTGGCAATTTTTACAAACATCGGTATGCTGTCATTGGGACACTTATGCCATTGTTTAAATTTTGCAAAAGACAATCAAAAGAAAAAACAACTTTCGCAAAAAAGTAAAATATTTGTATGTAAGATATCAGATCATGAAAAGTGCTGTCAACCCCATGCCAATATAACAATAAGTGGATGGTTATGGACCAAACAAAAAAATGGAAAGAATGAGCAATTTAAGGATGATACGTTGGGAAAAGGGAGAAGGAATCCTTGAGGGTACATATTTTGAATTAGTCATCAGGATAAAAAACATTTTAATTTTTAAAGCTACTTAACAATGTGTTTAAGATATGTGAGGTAATTATACCCTACACAACTATGTTGTCAGGGTATTATAGCTTTGTGCAGCCCCAAAAGTTTGTAACGCCGCGAAATATTGGTCCTAGACCACCTTTAAGTATACCGATCGTCATATCTCGACTAGCTGAGTCGATCTAGACATGTGTGTCCGTCCGTCCGTCCGTCCGTCTGTCCATTATAATTTGTAAACACGATACAGGCCACAGTTATGGACCAATCTTCACGAAATTTTGCATGTAGGATGGGTACTGGCCAATGAAGACCCCTATTGTTTTTGGGAAAGATCGGTTAATATTTAGGGGATGAAATGGACCAAATACTAAATTTTTGTCGGTTTTTCTGGTCGCTCCAGAGACCGCAATAATGGCCCGAACATCGTGAAATTTTGCATGGAGAAGAGGATCGGGCCAAAGAATAAGCATGCCTGTTTTGATAAAGATTGGTCAATATTTAGCGGGTCAAATGGACCCTGACTTTTGTGTGAAAAATGACAAAATTTGTATTCTATAGCGTATATATTTACCCCTGAATGACATAGACCCGAGAAGTTGATATTATATCCAAGAGGAGTGGTTGACCTTTAAATTAATACCAATTATATTGTTGTATGTGCTCGGATGTGGGAGTTACACCTAAATATTTACAGGTATCTCCGTATTCGTATATTATTTAGTAACCAATTATCACTCTAGAGCGCGGAACTATAGAGCTGATCGCTTTGAAATGTTTCATAAGGTTCCAGTTATGGTCAAGGACAACGCCTATAATTTTAGGTGATGATCAGATACTAAGTTTGGAATGAAGTGGACCGAAAACTTAATTTTTTGTGTTATTTTCGAGTCGATATATAGACCACAAATGAAAGCCGAACATCACAACACAACCCACGGTGAAGGGAATCTGGACAATAGCTGTACTGAATACTCGTTATATTCGGAAAATATGTCAGTGTGAGGAAGAGGTGATTTTTACCTCTAATCGGGCAAGAGGATGCCAATATCACGGAATATTGACCAGGCTCGGAATAAACATCCGCATAAAATTTGAGTTCCGTGGTAGTTGTGTAGGGTATCGTATGGTCGGCCCAGTCCGACTATACTGCTCCGCTCACTGGTTTTTTAAAATAGTTTTGAAAATTTTTGAAATCGGAAACAAAATTATTACAAACATGTTTATGTTTTTTAAACTTCTCCTTACAAATATCTTTTACAATACATCTCTTATTTCATGTATTACGAATTTGATCCGGGACACACAGAACTTGTTATACCGTCCACCATGAATTGGACATTTAGAATATCTAAAATCGATCGATACATTTATATTAGGCGTCCTCGTAATACCAAATTATAGCCAATACTCCAAGAATCAAGAAAATCTAACATTCTATGGTTCTATATTCAGAGCTTTGGTAATATTTCGCGATATAATTCTAATATTCAGTAGACGGGGACTGTACTTGACCAGATTCCCTTTACCGTGGGTTATGTTGTGATGTTGGGCTTTCAATTGTAGCCTATAGGTCGAATCGAATAAAACACAAAAAAAGTTTTCGGTCCACTTCATTATTATCCGATCACCACCGAAAATTATAGGCGTTGTCCTGGACCACAACTGGAATCTAATGGAAAATTTTTTTGGTCCATTTCAGCCCCTAAACATTAACCGATCTTTACCAAACACAATAGGAGTCTTCATTGGTCAGAATCCGTCTTACATGCAAAATTTCGTGAAGATTGGTCCATAACTGTGGCATGTTACAAACTTTTGGGGCTGCACAAAGCTATAATACCCTGACAACATAGTTGTGTAGGATATAATTATTAATATTGATCTAAGCTTCGGTATAGGCCCAATTAAATGCAATTTGGTATTTTGGATTGAAAATTTTTCCAACAGAATATGATCAATATATGCACACATTTTTATGGTAGCCACCTTATAACGCAACATTCCAAATTTCGGTATTGTAAATTGGCTATAATCTGTATTAGGGATTCTCATTGAGTAGAAAATCTCTCTACCGCAATTGATCAGTATTGGCCCACGTTTATTTCAGAAGAATCCGACAGTTTTTTACATGTACCATATTTTCGAAATTTGTTAGTCTTCGTAAATAAAAGGCCTCCTGAGAACGGATCGGGAGGATATCTTTGGGACTCTATATAATATTTGAAGGTCAAAAAAATAGTCTTATAGAGTTTTGTTCACAGTTCACGAAAATAAGGACAAAAACGCACAAGGATTCGAGCTAGAAGGACCAAATGTTCTACAAAAATATTTCTCGTTCGATTTCACTGCAGATATGTAATCTCAAAAATAATTTGTAATAGCCACAAACAAATATATAAAGCCTTTTCTTCATAAATTACCAGCAAAAAATCATAACGCCAAAGCTGAAAACTTGGGTTCTAGATTTTTATAAACTCACCAAGGGTTTTCATCCCCATAAGGAATTTTCCACACACCCCAAAATCTTGTGCACAGTGTAATACCCTTAGAAGATAGTTCTGTTAGGTATAAAGAGCGAAACCTGCTTTCAAACTTACCATGAGTGAATCAACAAATGAAGATAATGACATTTCATTCATATTTCATAAAAAAAAGCTTCCTAAGTGGAAAATATTCCATCAAAATATTTAAAACACATGCTTAGAACATGCCATAAAAACCTCAATGGAATGGAAATATTTAAGGTATTTTTTCTCCAAAAAGCATTTATACAAAAACCCTTCTACTTAAATATGAATTATATTACTCCTCACTCCGCACCAACACAATACTAAGCATATAATTGGTACCTATTAAGCGGTCAAATCGTGGTTATGATTCGTTCATTCATAAATGGAGCTAACCAGCCAGCGTATGAATGTCATAAGTAGCTCGTTATGACACATCGTTTGAAAATATACACAACCACCAGAATTAATCCACAAAAAAGAACAACAAAACAATCGCTCCCTAACACAGTTTGATACCGGAAACTCATTGCATACCTTGGCTCCCCCTCCAAAACAACTAAAACAAATTAACAACGACAACAACAAAAGGGAAAATAATCAACCAAACCGAAAATATAAAAAAATTAACAAGAAAAGAATTGGAATCTTTTAGTGAATATGATCCTTTTTCATTGTTCTGGTTTTTTTGGGTACCAAAATGCTCCAGATACCATTGGAATGAGCGAGCATCATCGAGCCATCACCATCGTCAGCATCATAACACGCTATACTACATATGTACTGGTGGCATCTTTTTTTTTTGAACAAAAGGTAAATTCAGCGGTGTGCCACTCACTCACAGCTTCATGTTCTGGTCTTTTTATCACTGCAGTCAATTTTATTACTGCCTCCGCTTGGCTTCTGCTTTGGCTGCTGTTGTTTAGTGTAGTTGGTGTGGTTCGTTGGTGTGATGTGAGGTGCCTGTTGCTGTTGGATTTTATGGTGCGCGGTGACGGTGATGTGGTGTGGTATGGTATGGTGGTATTATTGTGGCATTGTGGAGTGTGAGATGTATTGTGCGCACAATGCTCCTTTTTCTTACGTTAAATGAGATCAAATATGATAGCGCCAGCCATGATGATTATACCCGAAAAAAAATCCCAAAATAAAAGACACAGAACATGTTTAGAGCTATTACTTACCTTATATGTATGTTGAGTTATTTGTGGCATTGTTTCCATAAAAAGTGAATCTTCAGTGAGGTGTTGGAGGGGTATCTGAAAATTGAAGGGATTTTAATATCAGTAAAATATTATAAAAAAACTACGTTGCAAAGTTGGACGGTGCCGACTACATGATACCCTTCATCACTATGGGTATATTAAACAGATGCATCCTAACAGAATTCACATTTTTGAAGTACCATTACCCTATATGGGACCTATAGTGTAACTTCGGGTAATGTGGACCACCATTTTCTTTTTTTGATATTGTGGGGGTACCAACGGTAAAAAATGAAAACAAAGCGTTTTCACGACATAGTAGATTTGTCGTCTAAATATATTCCAGGTCTAACATTATATATATTTGAATATAAAAATTTTATTGCATTATATTTAAAAAAACTCATAACTCCGAATAAAAACAAGTTGGCGGGTAATGCGGACCAGTAGGTGCGGGTAATGTGGACCAGTACGTTAAAAGGTAGGTTGTGGATTGGTTGTGATAAATATTTATTTATTTCAATCTTAGGTAACAATGAATGAAAAATATATGTGTATGAACCCATATATTTTTTGAAATAGTCCCCATTTAAGGGTACCGTCCAATTTGCGATATTTTGAAGGTCCTAGCTTCAATATCCAACCGGAGCAGCTGTAATTTCGCATATCGAGTTTTCAGAGGATAGAATACCTCCTCATTGAAATGTTTTTGATATGAAAATGTCCCGTTTTTTATAGTGGTCCACATTACCCGACTTTGCATTTTTTATTTAAAAATATTTGTTGGCTTAAAAAATAAATAAAAATGAAAACTAACCGATTGTAATTACGGCTAAACGTACAGTTTTATTAAAAAGATAATGTTTTATATAACTTCTTTATAATTGAGAAAAACAAATTGTTTGACTCTTGTGATAAAAACTTTTCAAATCACAGATTTCAATAAGAGCTTAACTAAATTTCCAACATTGCAATTATGTACTAAAAATCATGTTAGATGTTTGTTTTTACTAATTAGGAAAACATATATCAAGGCGGCATTGACATATTTGAAGCATTTTCTTAGATATAAGGGTGGTCCACATTACCCGAAGTTACTCTATCCAAATCTGAACCGATTTGAACAAAACTTCGCACACGTTAGACTACTCTAACTTCAGTACGTTGTGCAACATTGTGTGACAATCGGCGTAACTTTGGGTCGTTGGTGTACAATTTATTTAAAATCGGACGAAACTATATATGGAGTTATATCTAAATCTGAACCGATTCCAACAAAACTTGACACCCGGTATTTTATAGTAACTTCAGTACGTCCCAATCCCAATCGGCTTAACTATGGGTCTTTGATGCCCAATTTACATTAAATCAGACGAAAATATATATGGGAGCTATATCTTGATCTGAACCGATTTTCACGAAACTTATCACACACCATTCTAAGCTTAATTCAGTATACTGTGCCAAATTTCATGCAAATCGAAAGATATACAGGTTCTTTAGTGCCCCAATTACATTAAATCGGACGAAAACATACATGAGAGCTATATCTAAACCTGAACCGACTTTAACGAAACTTAGCACACATCACTCTAAGCTTAATTCAGTAGGCTGTGCCAAATTTCGTGTATATATATATATATATATATATATCGAAGGATATATAGGGACTTTGGTGTACTATTTACACAAAATCGGACGAAAATATATATGGGAGTTATAGCTAAATCTGAACCGATTTTCACGGAATTTAACACACTTCGATCTAGGCTTAATTCAGTACGGTATGCCAAATTTCGTGCAAATCCAAAGATATATACGGATTTTGGAGCCCCATTTACCTTAAATCGGACGAAAATATATATGGAAGCTATATCTAAATCTGATCCGAAACTTGACACACGTCATTCTAGACTCAATTCAGTGCCCTATGCAACATTTCCCGCAAATCGCAATCCCGCAAGCATTTACATAAAATCGGACAAAACTATATATAGGAGCTATATCTAAATCTCAACCGATTTTCTCGAAACTTAGCGCAAGTCATTCTGGACCTAATTCAGTACTCTGTACCGAATTTCGTGCAAATCGAAAGATATATAGGGACTTTGGTGCCCCACATATATATGGCAGCTATGTCTAAATCTTAATCGATTTTTTCTGTAGGGTTCGTCCTTTGGCCAAATAAGTGAGTTGTGCCAAATTTCATCCAAATCGGATCATAAATGCGGCCTGTACTTTGCTTACAATTTAACATCTACAGACGGACATGCATAAATCGACTCAGAAAATGATTCTATGCATATTTTCCAAAGGATCCATGTATATATCTCGTTTCATTTTGCCTGTTAGAAACATATGCACCAAGACATAATACCCTGTACCACAGTGTGGTGAAGGGTATAAAAAACCAAAAAATAATTTTAAAAAACCAAGCCTTGTTATAGCCCCGGGAAATAATTAAAAAAATCCACGATACCCTACCCAACTACCACGAAACTCTAACTTTATGTGAATTTTTATTCTGGGCTTGGACAATATTTCTTGATAGTTGCACCCTCTTGCCCGGGTAGAGTTCAACAGCACCTCTTCCTTACACTGACCTATTTTCCGAATTTTACTAACATTCAGTATAGTCCTTCCAATTACTTGTCCATACTCACCGTGTCCATACTCGACTCGAAAAAATACAAAAAAAAAGTTTTCGGTCCACTTCATCCCAAAATTATTATCTGATCATCACCGAAAATTATAGGCGTTGTCCTTAACCATAACTAGAACCTCGTGGAACATTTCAAGGCGATCAGCGCTGTATTTCCGCCCTATAGTGTGGTAATGGTTTATTAAATATATCTGAATACGTAAGCACCTGTAAATATTTACGTTTAACTTCCACATCAGATTATATACGACAATATAATTGGTATCAATTTAAAGGTCAACCACTCCTCTTGGGTACACTATCAACTTCTCGGGTCTATGTCCTTCACGAGTAAATATATTCACTATAGAATACCAATTTTGTCATTTGTTACACAAAAGTAAGGGTCCATTTGACCCGCACAAATATTGACCGATCTTTATCAAAACAGGCATGCTTATTTGGCACTATCCCCTTCTCCAGGCAAAAATTCTCCAGGTCATAATTGCGGCCTTTGGAGCGACCAGAAAAACCGACAAAAATTAAGTATTTGGTCCATTTCATCTCCTAAAAATCAACCGATCATTACCAAAAACAATAGGGGTCTTTATTAGGCAGAACCCATCTTTGTTATAGCCTCAGAAAATATATATTTTTTTTAATACATAGGCCATAGCAAAGGCCTCAAAAAATAATTTTTAAAAATATCCACGCCTTGTTATGGTCTCGAAAACTAATTTAAAAAAAAACACGCTTTGTTATAGCCTTAATCCCAACCTCATCACACCACACCCTATATCTGGGCCACTATCTCTATATAAATACACAAAGTGTCGAATCTTGCAGCTACTATTCACTCACTTTATTTGTAGCAGTTGTTGTTGTTATCCCCACCGTTGAAGGTACACAGAGCCATGTTGTTGTCGTTGCTTTTGGCTATTGCTGTAGCTGCTGCTGTTGTTACCGTTGCCGTTGACGATGATTATGGTGATGTTTTGTTGTTACCTTGATGGCGTTGCTGATGACGCTGTATCACCACCGTAATAACAACAACCATAGTTGTTGGTTAGCTGATCACCGCCACTGCTGACGGGGATGACGCTGTACGATGATAATGATGATCACACGATGTTCTACATGTGATTTGTGTGTGCGTAAGCTTTTGGGTTTATCGTCAAAGTTGTTGCTTCGGACATAAGACAAATGTGTGTGGCTGTGTGTGTGTGTCTGTGGGTATGTTTGCTATTCACGTTTGTGTCTTAAGTCTTTTGATTTGTTTCGTTTGGATTTTGTCGTGTCCGCCTGCCTGCATTATGAAAACACTGCCAATGAATGAAGGATAAGCAGGAGGAAGAAGGAGCCGCCGACAGTAGTGGCTCATGGCCATAATTCAAAGTCTGTTGATGACTTTGAATGTGGAACATTTTTTTTAATTTTTTTTCAGTTTTTAGTGGGGATGGTTCATGTTTTGGCATGTTGCATACTCTGCCCCAAAATCCAAAAGTCTTTGTTTAAACATTTTTTTAGTGTTGTTGATGTTGTTCTTTGGTTGTTTTTTCTTCTGTTTTGGGGGTTTATGTGATTTTGCACCATCTATTTAACCATCCGTCGTCCATCCATCTATTTTACTCCGTGATCCCTTTGATTTTGTGCTTATTTTGGCAGTATAATTGTTGTAGTTGTTGTTGTCTTTAAGGCGCTCGTTGTTTCTCTGTTGTTTTGCGTTTGTTAATCATCGTGTGAAGTTGGTCCGCAAAAATGTTTTTGTTCTCGATATGTTTTTTTTTCATTTTTTGTATTTTAATTTTATTTGAAATTCTTCGGCACTGTTGTTCAATGTTGTTTGACATTCAATCTTTGATTTCAGTGGTCTTGTTTTTGTTATTATTTGAGTTGAGGGCTTCTTTTATTGTTGTTGTTGGACTTTGATTGCGATGCTATGCGTTATTTGAAGCTTTTGTGTATTTGTAATTCATTCAAATCCTTTATTTGTTTGCTTCTAACTGAAGGGGGAACTGCGGTGCAATTCTTTTGTTTGGTGTCAAGTTTAACAAATATTTAGTTTTGTACATCGTTGTTTTTTCTGTAATGTTGTCTGGAATGTCGCATATAGCACACAAAAAAGGACAAGACATAGAATAATGTGTGAATGACATGTGTTGGCGGTGTCTGGAATGTTCTTAAGAGCCACAATCATTGGATATATGGAAATTTTTGAATGAATTTCGGAATTTTATTGTGAGTGGAATATACAAGCAATTATATTCATAGTACTATTGACTGGAACGTGTTGAACTCGTCAAATTTTCCAATAATACGTTTCACCATTTATGAAAATGCTACGGCGCAAAATCCTTTAGGGCCTACAAACTTGAATTTGATAAAAATGGGATCATACTCTCTAATTAGTATCTTATGTATTCTACTGCATTTTGAAAGTGGCTGAGGAAGGGAATTTTTAATGAAATTATAAGTAATACTTAATTAAAAGCACGACTGAATAAAGAGTAAATAAGCCAAGTTAGGCCGGACCGAATATTGTATACCCTAGGCCACACGGAACCTTGATTGACTGACTGATTTAACGATTTATCAACGCCCAGATGAAACGGCTGAAGATCTTGAAATTTGGGGTGAGAGTCACCCCTGGTCCAGAGGTGTCAAATAATACGGCGTTTACATTATAAATTTTTACCGGGTTAACTTACTCTATGAAGATTTATTTGACATAAATACAATGGAATTGATAATTTAAATCCACTGGGTTAACGAAATCCGGTTAAATGTAAACGCCGTATAAGGCTAATTTTTTTGGTAATTTGTATTAGAACGAAAAATAAATATGAAACGAGGGCCACTGATGGAGTGTACAATTTTTCGAAATTCAACCTATAAATATCTGAAAAGTACCAAAATGTACTAAATGTGGTACAGTTTCGTAGTATACTACACATTTGAATTAAAATCACTGTTGGGGTGTAAAATTGTAGGATAATGCTGAAATCCTGAAATTGGGAAATAAGATTTTTGGTTGTATGATATGGGTAGTCTTGAAAATTCATATTTATGTGTACTAAATTTGGTAAAATTTGAATTTTATGTGAACCGATAGATCTTGGAGTTCAATTCATTGTCTGCGATCGTACATAAACTTAAGATTTATTTCCGATAATTTGAATATCGTCGTTGAAAATTTTATGTAAAAATTTAATGAAAAAAATAAAAAATCTCTGTCACATAGTGGACTGGTTTATTTCTTCCTTGGGTCTTTATGTTGAAGGACACTTATAGTGTGCAATATGATCAAATTTATCTACGTCTAAAGTCATATTAATTTTTGCTCTCCAAATTAAACCCGTAAGGAAAGTAGTAAAGTCGGATTGGGCCGACTATATGATACCCTACACTCTTTCTCTAACCTATACTAACTTTAATTTCATTCGAGCAGATTTAGAGCCGTCTGCTTAACATGTGAAAAATTTATGGAAAACGATTTACAGCAAAATTGATACACGCTATTCGGTACGCTGCGTTGTTAAAAATATAATCTATATGTGGGAGCTATATCTAAATCTGAACCGATTTTCACGAAAATTAACACACATCTTTCTAGACTTAATTCAGTACGCTATGCCAAATTTTGTGCAAATCGAAGGATATATATATAGGGACCTTGGTGGACCATTTACTTTAAATCGGACGAAAATATATGTGGGAGCTATATCTAAATTTGAACCGATTTTTCCACATTTTCAATAGGGTTCGTCCCTGGGCCAAATATGTGACCTATGCCAAATTTCATCCAATTCGGATTATTAATGCGACCTTTACTTTGTTTAGAATTTAACATCGACAAACAGACGGACGGACATGCATAAATCGACTCAGAAACTGATTCTATGCATATTTTTAAAGTGAACCATGGGTCTATCTCGTTTCCTTTTGCCTGTTACAAACATATCCACAAAGACATAATACCCTGTACCACATAGAGGTGAAGGGTATAAAAAACCAGTGAGCGGAGCAGTATAGTCGGACGGGGCCGACCATATGATACCCTACACAACTTGTACGAGCCTTGTGTGGGATCGAGCCTTGTGTGGTTCTATATTCTGATCATGGACAATATTTGCACTCTCTTGACCTTCACCTTGGCCTATGTTGTTATGTTCGGCTTTTAATTGTGGCCTATACATCGACTCGAAAAAACACAACAAATTAAATTTTCGGTCAACTTTATCCCAATATTATTATCCGATCATCATAGGAGTTGTCCTTGACCATACCTGGATCCTCATGGAAAATTTTAAACCGAACCGCGCTATATTTTCGCCCTCTAAGGTGGTAATGGGTTACTAAATGATATTTGAATATGTAAGCACCAGTAAATATTTAAGTGTAACTCCCACATCCGAGTACATATGACAATATAAGTGGTATCAATGTAAAGGTCAACCACTCCTCTTGGACATACTATCAGTTTCTAGGGTCTCTGTCCGTCAGAGGTAAATATATACGCCATAGAATCCAAATTTTGAAATTTTTCACACAAAAGACAGGGCCCATTTGACCCGCTAAGTATTGACCGATTTTTATCAAAACAAGCATGCTTATTCTTTGGGCCGATCCCCTTCTCCATGGAAAAATTCGCGATGTTTGGGCCATAAATGCGGCCTCTGGAGCAACAGAATAACAGACAAAAATAAAGTTTTTGGTCCATTTCATCCCCTAAATATTAACAGATCTTTACCAAAAACAATAGGGGTCTTCATTGACCAGAACTCATCATACATACAAAATTTCGTGAAGATTGGTCCATAAATGTGCCCAGTATCGTGTTTACAAATTATAATGGACAGACGGACGGACGGATACACATGTTTAGATCGACTCAGCTATTCGAGATATGATGATTGGTATACATAAAGGTGGATCTAGGACCAATATTTCGCGGCGTTACAAACTCTTGGGGCTGCACAAAGCTATAATACCCTGACAACATAGTTGTGTAGGGTATAAAAATATCCTGATTTAAACCAAATCCCTTAGATAAGAATTCAAAATTCGAAAATCTACAGATCACATTGTTGGAAAAGGAAACTAGATAGACCTATCGTTACTTTTGATATCAAACAAGACTTCTTTCGCGATTTTTGGATACCGTCGATAATCGATCCATCAAGTATACAATAATGCACAAAATAATCAGTTTGTTTGTCCTAATGAAATAAAAATTTGCACAGAGTAATAAAATTCAATGTAAAATAAAAAAGCAATGAAAGTGAACATATTGGTGTAGAGTATAATATCGACTTTTGTGTTTTCAATACTCGTTTATTCCAAGTAATGAAAATCTAGTGAAATGGTATTAATATTGGATAAGCTCTACTCTAAGACCTTAAAATGTCCCGATCTGCACGAGCATTATAAAAATCTTTACCTTAAGTACATGAGTGACTTTATCTTCAATCCCGTTCCCTATATTTCCATTAGAAATTCATTCGGTTTCGATGCTTAAAGACCGTTAAGAATCTGTAGTTTACCTAAGTGCCTTTAAACATTTTCCAGCTATAACTAATAAATTGACAATAATTTAAACATTAAACAGCTTCGTTCTAAAAAAAACATTCCCAGCCCAAAACAAAAATTAACGCACAACGATTTAATTTATAACAAACCTTTTACCATGATTTTCCTAGAAACACATAAAAATATTGAAACATTTCTATTACGAGTATTTCCAAACTGGAACAAAATTTCAAAACGCTACAATCAAAGCACCTCAACAAATTAAAGTACCTATTTTTATTTCCACTTTATACCTGCATGGAATTTTGATGCTCAACATTTAATAAAAACCGAGATCAAACTTATCTAAAATTAAACTAAAGACTTCCTGGTGATACAGTTAAAATAGCAAGATAAGACAAGACCAAACATAACAAAACAAACAAAATTGGATTGAACACAGTATCATCTTTGATTTTAATTTATGGTACAGCTATACGGTATAGGAAAATCAACACAAAATATGCCATCCAATTCAATAACATTACAGATTTATCTCAAAGAACCCCTTAAGAAAGACAACAACCACCTATCACAAACGAATGAAGACACTTGACAAATTCTTGTCACGTACAAGAAAATTTCATTGAGAAAAAAATCCCAATCCCAAAATCTGCTTCAAAGCACAAGTGAATGCAATCAAAACCGAAGACGGCCAGTAGACATCCTGACAATTAATATCACACACATACACACACCCAGACAATTGGTTGATTGTCGAACTACAGCAGCAACAACAACAACTACAGCTGCAACAATGTTATTGTCACATGTCCATGGCTTCACTTCGTTAGAGGTTACTAATCATTTGCCACTTGTAAGCCACCAACCAACAAATCGACCAGCCAACGAGAACATATTGGTTGTTTGGTAGGTCAGAAGACAAGGGTCATGGCCTATAATATTAATCCACACACATACACACACACTACCACATATTGTTACCTCAGTTTATTGTTTTGTTGTATTGTTACAACAAAATGAATCCACTTAGAAGCCGACAAGCAATTCCGTGGAATTTAATCTTTATAAAGAAATTTAAAAATTAAAAAAATGCCTATTTCCCTCAAAACATTTTTCAGTTTTTTTTCTGGTGTGTGTGTTCCCAGCCCAATTGATGTTCACTTGCCACCCTGATTGAATATTAAGCCACAAAAGGAACCATCTCACAGAAAAAGAAAAGAAAATAAAAATTGTTCATAAAGAAAATCATGCGAACTGCAACTTGAGTGAGAGCCAGTGATCTTCAAGATCTCCACCAACATTTCCTTTCCCACATTTATACACGTAAATTTTGGAAAACATGATGATAAAAAAGGGAATTGGAAAAAAGGCAACAAAACATTGGCTTTCATGTTGACAAAAGATTCGCCGACAATCAGGCAGCCTCGTTATAGGGCAACAACAACTACAACAACGACCAGGCCCAAAGGAACACACATGTGATAAGAGAAATTGTTTCACAAAATGATGATGACCAGTTAAGGAACAGCAGCAGCAACAGCAACAACAACAACACGAAAATTGTCCCAAAATTAAGACATTCACACACATTCACTTTGCACTGTACTGCACTGCAAGAAGAAGAATAGATTAGGTGCGCAGAAACTGAATCTGAAGAAAACAAAAACGCTCACACACAACAATACAATAGAGGAAATTGTGAAAAGTGAAAAGCAAGATACGAAATCTTTTGTCTTCTCCAGCCAAAATATAACTGTTTAACTAGTTAAAAAAAATAAAATGGACAAAAGACCATACAACAAGGATTACGATGTTGTTTTATGACACTTTGTCAATTCGATTTTTCTCAGCAATCAGCATCAGCGTCAAGTGATGTGTAAATATTTTTCCCAGGCCTTAAGTGTATTTTGACACCAGGGTTTTTCCCATTTCCTTTATTAGATCATCATTTACCATACCGACAAGTGTCTTTTTGACATTTACTTGCATATCTATGCTTCGGCGTTTTATAGACAATAGCTGCTCGCAGAAGGTGAAGAAAATTCGATGTACCTTTTCCATTTTCGAAAACAATAGCCATAAAAATTTATGTTATATTTTTGTTTGTTTTGTTTTGCAAATTTTTCATTAGACAATAATATTTAAAGTCCAATAAAATATGATCGGTTATATTTTTATGACTGTATTGGCGCCAGTGTATTAGACTAGGCTATTGTTGTTTGTAGTTATTATTCAATTTTGTTCAATAATTCGAAGAATTCGTGTCTTAGTATATTGAATTTGATCATAATAAAGATGTGTAAGGGAAATGTGTGGCCAAGCAATAATTAAAAGTGTTATATAGTAATTAAGCAATTATGGGTTTGTTGCTTAAGTCTTTTGATTGCTAAAATAACATTAAATTATCAATAATAACCACAGACTTCAGGCCAATGAGGGTATATATACTTTGAAAAGATTAAAATGTTCTTCATCCAAATAACATGTAGACATTTATATTTGAATTAAATCCCTTTCAGACTATTTGCAGTCGAGCGCACGATAATTAAATCAAGTTCAATGATGCAGACCATCGGTCACTCGTTCCACAAAATGCTAAAATTGTTGTTGAAAAATAATGGTATGCTCAACGAAATAGTTTACCAAACATAAAATGTCCGATGAGCTCAATCTGTCCACTTCTTATTGTTATTGGTGTGTGAGTAATGTTGAAATTTATCTATATTAAATCCAAATTTGGGTTTTGGCAACTTATCCTGAGATCCATATTTTGAGTCATAATAAGAATATAGAGTTTTTGAAAAAATAAATATCACATACAGGGGTTTTGGGACACTGATTACGATTCTACAAGAAAAGCTCAAAAATTCAATAGGGCGATCTATTTCTTTAAACGTTAAATTAATTAAGTTTGTTTTTCAACACGGTTTATGTTGAAAGCGAACATAAAATACCAAATTAGAGATAATTTGGTTTAATTTTTATAATTAGCAAGCTATGTGAATAAAAGTCGAATTTTCTTTTTGTTACATTTTACAGACTAATTTTATTCCATCGTAAGTTCATTAAAGGTCGAAAAATTCTAGACAGAGAACATATCAAGGCATCGATCTATATAACAAAAATATATAATATTGTTGTCTTTGATCCCGTGTCATTTGTATATATACCGTGATCCACAATATTATAAAATTGTGGTAATTGTAATAATTTGGACATTTACTGGTGTAAAGCTCAAAGTCTTCAGATTTAAAATATAGTACGCTTTATCGGCTCCAAATGTCGGATGGGGCGGACTATATGATACCCTTCACCACTTTGGGTGCATACAACAGATGTTAATACCTGCAATATCCTGTAGATAGAACAGACATAGCATCTTTGAAAAATTTTGCTCAATCGGACATTCACAAAAATCGGACAAAACTATATATGGGAGCTATATCTAAATCTGAACCGATTATAACAAAACTTCGCAGACCAAATTCAGTCTTGGCCAAACAAAACGTCGCCAACATCAGTCTAGACCTAATTCTATACTTTGTGCAGAGTTTTGTCCCAATAGAAAAAATATTGGAAGTTTGGTGCATCATTCACAAAAAATCGGACGATGCTATATCCAAATCTAAACCGATTTTCTTCAATTTCAATAGGGTTCGTCCTTGGGCCAAATAAGTGAACTATGCCAAATTTCATCCAAATCGGATCACAAAATTCATGGACGGACGGACATGCATAAATCGACTTAGAAAGTGATTCTATGCATAGTCTCAAAAGGAACCATGTGTCTATCTCCTTTCCTTTTGCCTGTTACAAACGTATGCACAAAGACATAGTACCCTGTACCACAGTGTGGTAAAACACAATCCTGAACTGATAATTTTTTACAAAGAATGTCCAAGTACAGGCATTTAGGTTGGAAGTACCTAAACTGGGATAAAATTTGTATAAGGGAGCTAGGAGATTTTACCCATCGCGAATCGGTACTGCAGAGAGAAAGAGAGACAAAAGGGACAGTGACAATCATCCAATCCCAATTTGGACGAGCTTTTCCGGAGAATCTAAAGTGAATGGAAAGATATTCCAACAGAAAATGTATTTGTTGAGAGTATACTAAAACGTGTAAATTACATTTCACAAAATAAAAGGCCTTCGGAACATGATGTGTAAAAATTTATGCTTATGTATATTTATTATTATCGCATACAAAGGTCTCAAAGTACAATCAAATGTCTTTAGTAATTTTCCATATTACACAACCTAGAATCAATAAAAAATAATTTACTAAAAATACCTAACCAATTTTTTCATTGTCATTGTTCTCATAGCGCCATACTAAAAATGCCATTAGCTAATTTTATTCCTAAAGGCAATAATCGTTAAAAGCAATTACACAAATTTACGTAAATTCTTTGATAGCATTTAATGATGACGAAGTAAAAAAAACATTTGTTCTATGTGTGTCTTAAGTCTATTTGGTTCCATGCAATTTAAATAGTCATTTATTTAAACGATTACTAAATAAAGATAAAGACATTTAATACACTTACATAATATAATTCAATAATGTTTATGTTAATAATAAAAAATAAATAAAAAAGGGAAAGCCCATTTCAATGATGATGTAAGTATTCAGTTCCGAACTTATTTGTGCAAGCTTCTAATAGTAATTATCCCCTAAAATATTTTTGTTATAGATTCTGGCAAAAATCATTTTGAAACTTCCTTAAAGGACATGCAACTATTCGAAACTATGAACAAAAGACAATTTTAAACAATTCCATTTTTTGGTACCTAAGAATAAAAGATGGCGAAAAATAAACTCCCTCTGTTATATGATAAACATCTGTAGAATCACAAGCAAAAAAACAATAAAGGCACCACACTACTTATCACAAAAAAAAACTCCAACTTAAACCTAGTCAAGTCGAGACTTCCACTCTGCTAATTACTGGAAGGATTGTAACATCATCAGTTTTATCGCTACCAACCAAAATGCAGAAAAAAACTTATTTTGCTGATCTAAAATATTCAACACAACAAGGGAAATGTGGATACAACAATCACAATAATAAACAAACAATTATTATATGTCGTATTGTTTGCAACAACATTTGTTGCATTTATGTAAACTTTTGAGTTAAACACAGTGTAAGTTTGTTTGTTTGTGTCATTGCAAACATACTGTCAGGCACGGTGCAACAGCAACAACAACAACACAAACAAATAACCAATAAGAGAAGTAAAGGAAACAATAGTTTAAACAAAGGAATTTTACATACGAACGTATGACAGCGGTGGTAACGGCGAACTTAAGAAACTGAAGCTATAAAGAGCTATAGCGACTAGTTGTTGCACTACACCGTGCGATATCTAGGATAAAGACAATCGGAGAATAACTCCCTTATGGTTTAACTTAGATTGTGGCCAAAAATAGGCGAATTTTCAAAACAAAACAAAAAAATATACAAAGGGAATTAATTTTTGAGGGAAGTTAACAATCCCTGTTCATACGAGAACCAGACATGGACTCTTTCCAACATCATTGGAATATCCGGTTTCGAATACAGAAAAGAGTCTATATCCCCCACCAGATAAAATGCATTCAAAGTCTCCTGACATTATTATAACCAACCTCGGCATCAACATTAGCACCTGTGGATAACTCAAAATAGGAATGCCACAGTATAACGCCACCCACAGAAAAAAGGCTACACAAAATAACCAAGGACATCAACCACTGTACAAATTTCAAGGAGACATTATTTCTAGGCAACAACAGATGACAGCACCATAAATAAGGACAGGCTGCAGATAACCATTACCTACGTTGGTTGAAGAAAAATAATAATCGATTTTGAGTACAATCCTTAAAATTTCAGACCACCTCAAATAGCGGATAAAAAATTGACTTTTAAGATATATAGGAAAGTGACAAAATTCAAATTGCAAAATTCAAAATGCAAAAAATCTTTACTTCTTTATTTCCATCGATAGTACGGACCATATAATGTAATATTGACCAACACATTATATGGCATATGTTGACCGCGACTGTGCCTCAAAAGATCATACCGCTTTATTCAAATTTAGATATCATCTCACGGTAGCGCTAACCATTCTAAATTTCAAAGTTATATTTTTTATGAAGGTCCGTACCTTCATAAAAAAATGCAAGGCTATTCCAATGTTGCCCGTATTTTTATATCCTCAGAGGTTCTTTACATTTTGCTGCAGCAATAATGTTCCTCATCGAAATATCTGTTTTTGACAGCGTTTCTTTGAACAAAATCCGTTTCAGACAATTTGGCTGGTGCACACGATAAATCGCGAAATGAGTAGCCGATTTCAGTCTAACTTTGCACATCGTTATGTGAAATATCGATCGAATTCTCTCATAAAATGGTCAAAATATTTCTGCAAATTATTGTTGTAACATTACAGTGTATCGGATATGAATCGAAATTTGCACAAACTAAGATTTTATCCAAGTCTGTATAATGTTTGATGATGTGGCTTATCGGTCCACTCCATCATTCAAAATTTTAAAAACTTGTACATTTCATTCGAAGCGATCGGAATTTGCAATTACACCCATACGTTGTACATTGTTAAACAAGCCTAGGTCAAGTCGGAACATGGAATTTATTAGTCCACGCCTTCTGGTAACTCACAAGGAGTTACAATTTTGAAAATTCTGTAGAAACAATATCAAATGAAGATAATATCCAATTTGATGAGGATGTGGGTTAAATGAACCCAGATCTTATGGCATAAATGCTCGCTACGGGAAAATTTACTTCGGAAAAGATTCTAATCGGTCCAGAGGGTTCAATTGCCTGCAAATTTTTCCCAGGCTCGGAATGTTGATCCGCAGAGAGTTAAAGCCCAATGGTAGTTGTGTAAGGTATAAAATGGTAAGACCCATTTCGACTATATTTCTCCGCTTAAAAATTACACTTACGACGCTAGTTAAAATTAAAAAAAAATAATAATCTACAACTTTTACTAATGGCTATGTTCACAGTCGATATATGTACGTCCGTCCATTTTTCTGCTGGTCATGTTAAATTGTAAACAAAGTACAGGTCGCATTTATGACTCGAATGAAATAAAATTTGGCACAGCCTACGTAGTTGGCCGAAGGACAAAACCTATTGGATTTGGTTCACATTTAGATATAGCTCCCACAAATACGTTTGTGGGAGGTAATTTTAAGTTGTGTTTATGCCCAAAATTAAAACTTCCATAACGCACCAACCAAAAATATGAACGCTTGCGTATTCCTAATCAGGGCATTTTTCCCAATACATGTACCAAAAATCAGTATGAAAAAGGTCGCCCATATATTTTCGTCCGAATGACACGATTGAAGTCGTTCTACGTTCAAGGACATTTGTTATGCGAAGATTAAATCGGTATATAATAGGCTACAATACAAATTCTAGGAACACCTCTGCTATTTACGCTTTAAAATTTAGGCAATAATATATTCAGTCCCTTTCTACTTTGATATTTTCCCTCTTTATATATAAATACTTGTACCAAAAGCTTTAACAAACATAATATGTGCACCATTTTCGCATAACGACAATTGAATATAAAAAGTTCTTCTTATTGATTCCCATACATATATTCTCTTTGGGTGCTTTTGTTGCGTATACAAAATATATATAAACAGCGACAACGGTTACACCGTCGAGTGCCAAAACAAAAAATAAAAATAAGAAGGAAGATGGGTAATCGGTTAAAGTATTTGCGCCATGGGGTGCCACATTGTAGTCTTTTGACAAGCTTTGGCAACACTCATTTTATACCTCACCCTTGATGACTCCTTGTGTCGGCTGGTGGGTCGGTCGGTCAATCGCTTGGTTGGTTGGTACTTTTGTTGTTAAGTAAGAGGATGAAGACCGCCACCGCAATCACATCCTCATCACAGCAACAGCCACTGAGCCACCACTCACTCAACTCACTAAGTGACTGTGACTCTGATTTTTTTGTGTGGTTCTTTTGGCTTTTTATTTGGTGCCGTCGTGTGGATTTTGTTTGCTGTTTAAAGATCGTTAAATTGATATGCATACGCAGACGCAGTCTCAGTCTCTGTAAGAATGTTAACTGCTCGAGCAGTCAAACAATGAGCTGAAGACATTTTTACATCTCATTGTATTAAGGTGATGCTATGCAAATTTCCACATTCTGAATATTTCACTTTTTTGTGGTTGTTGTTGTTTTTGGGGAGTATTGAAATGTTAAGGAGGGAGGGATATCCATGAGGGAAAATTACAAGTGAATTTCATTTCAAAAAATGATTGCAGTAGATTAATTGGTTTTGGTTAGCCATGCTCCTCTCGTTGTTCACATCATTTTGGCCAAACAATTGTTTGATAGCACACATATGTACATATTTATTTGAATATAAAATGCAGCCTTTTTTGCCATACCTTTCATATGTATATGTATATGAATGTTTAGTTTGGTTGACTTTTGCTCCGTTGCGATTGTGATTTGGTGATCAAACCTCTGGTAAGTACTTGTTTTATTGGCAAAATGTTATTTTATGTTTATGAATCCCCATACACAACAGAACCACAACAATAACAACAACGAGAAACGACAAGAAACAAATGCTGAAACGAAACCGTTTTTTAAAAGTGTGGACTACCGCTGTGATCTCATAAAAAGCATTAATTTTATAGTCACTTCATGGTTGCTTTGTACTGTGCCATACGACTTCTGATCATAAGTATATTTTAAATGGTATTTATTATTGAGTTAAACAATTTAAAGTAAATATTAGGAAATGCAATATTATAATTTAGTTTATAAGGTGCAAGTATAAGGTACTTTAAGTATTACATATGTAGGACACATTGTGACAGTTCAAAATTCAAATTTCATGGTAAAACTCACATTTTTGTCGTCATCAATTTCTAAGTTATATAGGGAGTTCGATAGTAAACACATTGATTATAATTAATCGAAAAAAAACACAAAAAACAAGTAAACACATTGAATAATATATTCGATGGCTGCTCTAATTATAATTTTGGAAATGGGTACTTTTTGATATTTTGAAGTCCTTTCGAATGTATTCAGTTGTATATGTACAATATCGATCGATCACCAAAGATAATACTTTGGTGAAACCTACTTCAATCAATGATAAATCAAATAAATTTATTTTTATATGTACAACATCCTCTCGATAGAGCGGACGTATCATCATTGGTGGACCCTCAAACTATGAACCAGCTTTAATCACATATGATAGGGCAATGTGTACAACATTTAATGAAAGCAGAGTAGACATAGGGAATTTGGTGTACTTTTTTTATAATTTCGGTAAGTATATATGATAACTATACGTAAATCTGGACCGATTAAGAGCAACCATGACACACTCTGTGCAAATTTCATGCCAATTGAACAAACGTTAAATATTTGGTAAATAATTGGCATGAAATTGTACGAAAATATATATACGAGTTATATTCAAATCTGAACCAATTTGAATAAAACATAATATTAGGTATTTAAACCTCAATTTTTGACGCTGGACAAAATCAAATAAACTTTGGGCATATGGTACACCATTAATACAAAACTGGCCAAAAATATATTTGGGCGCCATATTAAAATCTGAACCGATTTCGGATATATTTAGTACGCCATGATTTCGAAATCTGAACCGATTTGAATAAAATATAATATTAGGTATGTAAGCCTCAATTTTTAACGCTGTGGCAATTTGACAAACCTTGGACATATGATATACAATTTGTACAAAATTGGTCCAAAATGTATTTGAGCGCCATATTTAAATCAGAATCGAAATCCACAAAAGTTAATATACGTCTTCGTATATTTGGCATACCATTTTCATGATATAAGACAAAAATATATATAAGAGCCTTATCTAAATCTGAATCGATTTCAACATTATACACTTCATTCTAGACTCTGTTCGGTACGATATACAAATTTCGTCTGAATCAAACAAACGTATTGTAAATATAGAATTAATATAGTTTCTATATGTACCATACGTACGTTCGACACAGATGTCAACACAAATCTGCAAAAATTCCATGCAAATATAGGTGCTCCATTTATATCAAGCCAGAGGAAAATATATTTGGGAGCTATATCTAAATCCGAACCGATTTGTTGCAATTTAAGCAGAGATCACCCTTGGAATGCATATATGAGACGCGTCAAAGTTCATTTGGATAATAAATACACGTAATATGTTGGAGAATTATCGGCAGAAAAGCAGAGAGGAGAAACGTATTTTCAGAAAAAATAGGAAAAGATCACGAAAAACGTGAGTGGTAGCAAATCGAGATGTACAAGAGTCAGAACGAAGTCCGGAATATTTACCAACGAGTAAAACACAAAACCGAAGGCTTTGGTGCAGGCATATCCTCCTGTAGAGATGAAGAAGGAAACCTGGTGAGAGATACATACAAGGTGTTGATGATCTGGAAGGAGCATTTTGAAAAGCTTCTGCTATGAAATATTAACGGCGAAGAAGATACCCCGGAACCAATAAGAGATGACGGTATAGGGTGATGGTATACACCCTAGCCAAGATGAGGTCAGAATAGCAATCAATCGGCTGAAGAATAATAAAGCAGCAGGCGAACAACTAAAGACTGCTGGTCATGAGCATGCACCAGCCGATTAGTACAATTTGGCTAGAGGAATGCATGCCCAATGATTGGAATCTCAGCATACTGTGTCCCGTGTACAAAACAGGAGACAAGACGATATGAGCCAATTGTAAAGGAGTAAGTCTCCTTCTCATCGCATATAAAGTGCTATCCAGTGTGCTGTGTGAACGACTGAAGCCAATGACCAATGACATTATTGGACCATACCAATGCGGCTTCAGACCTGACAAATCCACCATTGCCCAGGTTTTCAAATCTACCGTTAAACAGATGTCTGCTTTTGCATTTCTGCAAAATTAACAGGCTATGCAAAGTAGGAAAGGACCTCTAGGAGCCCTTTAATACCGAACGAGGATTCAGACGAAGTGGCAGTTTGTCGTGTGACCTTTTTAACATCCTGCTGGAAAAGTCATACGAGAGGCAAATGGGAACAGAAATGACACTCTGTTAGGTTGGGCGATGTATTTGACAAGATCGAAAATAACGCTTAACTGTTAAAAAATCATTCTGACAGCCTCAAAATAACGAATATGTATTTGAAAAGACCGAAAATAACGCTTGATGGTTAAAAAAATTATTGTGACAGCCTCAAAATATCGAATATTGGCTATAACTAAACATGGCCTATGTGGATAATTTCTGCTGGCAAGATTTGGCACTCAATAATAAACCAAAAACATAAAATTACAAACAAGTGGGTTGAGAAACTTGTTCGAAATTAAATACCGAAATTAGTGACGTATCGTTATATGGAAGATACTCACAAAAGTTGACTAATGTTCTTCGGATTAAAACCGTTTCATACAATTTGCAGTCAATTTACAAATGTCCGTCCATCTGTCTGGCTAGCTTGTACGCACGATAACTCTCGAAGGGAGCAACCGATTTCATCCAAACCTTGCACATCATAATATTTCTCGCAAGCCTAGTTCAAGTTCAAAGATGGGGAATATGGGTCCCCTACGTTTGTTACTGGTTTTTCACTTTCAATTGTTTGAATGTGTGTATGCTTTGTTCGGTCGTAGCTATAATTTAAAATGCCACATATATATCTATATAGCATATGACTTTACAACAGATCTTTAACATGTTCATACGTACGTGTATAATGCCTCACTTAATAATACTGTACATGAATTATGACAAGTATGTTTGCGGTTCAAATCCAATTCTAAGTAAAAATGCCTAAACATTTACAATGTGTGTGTTACATCATACCAGTATTCTGTGAAAGTGATTCAATTTCTAACATTTCACGTGTGATTTGAGTGACATTTGTCACGGGATATTCGAGTGATTATCAGAAAGGTCATCACACTGTAGATCCGTGCAAGTGATATATTCCAAGAACTAATAACAATTTTTGATATTAGCAAAAACAAAAATTCCAACTATGCGATTTAAAACACTCTCAGCACGTATTAAAAATATTTGAATATTGTAATAATTATTAGTTGCCACTTGAAGCCACTTCGAAATTTGGCACGGGTATATCAACAAATAGTAAAAAAATTATATTTATATCTGTATACGGCATCACGTTTGTGTCTACACATCATTTATAGCCGCAAATAAGCTATATTTACGTTTATTGCCAATATTTATAAAAATAAATACACACAAAAATTTGAAATGAAACCGCAAACAAAATAATGAAACGGAAATACCAAAGACATTACACATATCACGACGACGCTCTCACAAAACAATATTGTTTACACATGACAGAAAGTAGGTTATTGTTGTCAGTGATTTATGACTAAATCCATAAATTAAAATGTAATTAATATGTTTATTATTTGTTTACTTTCAGCTTTAAGAATAATGGGCGGGCAGTTACTGCATTGCGATTAAAAAATGTTCCTCATCGAAATATCGATTTATGGCCCATATTGTCTTTCGGTCAAATACATTTGGACTCGATTAAGTTTTTGGGTTGTCATCAACCGCCGTGTTGGACGGCAATTCCGGAAGAACATCGTCTTCATCTTTAAAAAAAATCCAAACACCTCATTACAACGGATTTAGCATAAAAAGTTAGATCTTAAGGCTTCAGACCTTATGCTTTAGTTACCACTTTACAACGTTTTGTATTTGCTGAATGGGTTCTTGAAATGCATGAAAAATCATTTTATTTAATGAGGAACATGTCACTATCCTCATCGAGGGATTGTTTGGCACGGCGGGTCATTGGACCTCACTTTTTTTTAAAATCAACTTGAATCAAACGACTTGCAACTCGAAGAAGTGATCATAGTTGAGCACAGAGATCTTATGATTTAACACATGATCTTATGGCGCCACATGAAAGGTAAGGTATATGCGAACAACCCAGCATCGATTCATAGAATTCGTTACATTTTTATACCCTCTTGTATATTGAATTTGTCATTCTCGATATAGATCAACATATTTAAGATTGAGCTGTGAAATGTTGAACATTATCCAACCGAAAGGACTGTAATTTGACAAATCACGTTTTTGTAGGCTGATATATACCCATGTAGGTTATTATATGTCCATGTTTTGACATAGTTTTGACGGTTGCGCCCCATTTTCGGTATTTTGAGACTTGTAGCCACATTTTCGAAAGAAAAAGCCTGTTATTTTTCGTTTGTTTTATTATCATCATTATAAGCTCATGTTTTAACTTAAATATCATATCAATTTCTCTCCAGATTTTCGGTATTTATATACCCTTCACCACACTGTGGTACAGGGTATTATGTGTTTGTGTATATTTTTGTAACAGGCAAAAGCAAACGAGATAGGCACATGGTTCCTCTTGAGAATATTCATAGAATCACTTTCTGAGTCGATTTATGCATCTCCGTCCGTCCGTCTGTTGGTGTTAAATTGTAAACAAAGTACAGGTCGCATTTATAATCCGATTTGCATGAAATTTGGTACAGTTCATTTGTTCGGCCCAAGGACGAACCCTATTGAAATTGGGAAAAATCGGTTCAGATTTAGATATAGCTCCCATATATATTTTCTTCCGATTTTTGGTAAATGGTGTACCAAAGTCCATATGGAGTGTGCTAAATTTCGTGAGAATCTGTTTAGATTTAGATACAGCTCAGATATATATATTTTCGCCAGATTTAATGTACCAAAGTCCCCATATATATTTCGCGTTGCACGAAATTTGGCATAGCGTACTGAATTAAGTCTAGAATGTTGTGTGTAAAGTTTCCTGAAAATCAGTTAAGATATAGATATTTCTTCCGATTTTATGTACATTGTGCACAAAAGACTCAAAGTTTGTCGGATTAACACATCATTTTGTACAATGTTAATACAAACAATTAAAAAAGTGTCAGTCGGTGTTGCCGATACATATATACCCTCATCCTATGGTATGCGGAGTTATACACAGATTTCATTATTCGTTTTATTTAAGGTATATGTTTCATCTAAGATGTTTCGGAATTTATGTTGGTCGCATATATAATATTGACCCTTTTTGTAGGATGTACCAGAGGAGAGGGCACCTTCGGACTTGATCTGGGCTTGGTAAAGATAATAGGTTATGCACAATTAGGTTCAAATCCATTCTCTTACTGGTTACTGGTTGTGCAATGTTTGGTTCAAATCGGACATTCCAATAGTCTGATATTGGATTCATAAGTATTGAACATTTTTAACCTCTGCGGAGGTACCAGCAGGAGTGGACCAATGTGTCCCTTCTTCCTACTTGATCTAGGCTTGGTAAAGATAATAGGCTGCAAAAAGTTTCGTTAAAATAGGATAGTAAGTTTGCATGTATTATAAAATTAATTTTTAGTACAATTTTGACCATTTTGTGGGAAAGGTACAAGAAGGAGTGGACCGATATTCCCCATCTTCGAACATAAAGAAAGTTTGGTAGAAATATTAAGATATGTAAAGTTTAGTTGAAATCGGTTATTCCCTACGAGAGTTATCGTGCGCACCAGCCAAACAGACAGACTGACAATGCATGGACGGACATGTGTAAATCGACTCCAAATTTTATGAAACGGATTTGGTCCAAAGAAACTTGGGGTCTAAAACCAATATTAGCCATAAGGCTGTCCGAATGAAGTGACATTTATCATAGGTTGGAGAATGGCATGTGTATGGATTCAATTCGTCAATTCGTTCAATTTCCCTCGAAGGAATACTTACTTAGCTGGCTTTTGACAGAACTTTCGCTTTATAAGCCGAGTTTAGAAAATGTTTCCAGGCGCGTCGGTCTTTTGCGCAGTTTTTTTCAATTTGAAAGACAATTTTCGGCAATTTTGTCTTCGACTTGATCTTTCCATCGTATTCGTGGCCTTCCTCTTCTGCGTGAAGCATCAGCTTGTTCGCTTTTATATGCATTCTGGGCTGGAGTATCTTCTCTCAAACACTCTCTGAGCTGCCTCGTCTGCTTGCGTAAGTACCCATGCTATCAGCGTCCAGTAGAGTGTGAGTTTGGTCTGGCGGGACCATAGTAGCATCGGTTGATTTCATTCGTTGTATTTATGGCGGTACCAAGGTATATAAAATCGTGGGCTATCTCGAAGCTGTAGTTCTCAAGTTTCACAGTTGGTCTGATTCTACTGGACGTCTTGCGCGTTGATACCATCAGCTTGGTCTTCTCGCCGTTTACTGCCAGACCCACTATGGCAGACTCCTTCTCAATTTGTTCAAAGGTGGCTGTTACCATTCGCAATGTTCGGCCCATTATGTCGATGTCATCGGCGTAGGCGAGTAACATGTGTTGTTTGGTGTACAGAGTGCCATTTCCGCATGTTCTCTCGTATGAACTTTTCCAGCAGGATGTTAAAAAGGTCAAACGACAAACTATCACGTTGTCTGAATCCTCGTTCAGTATTAAAGGGCTCCGAGATTCCTTTATAGTTGGCACATATCGTCTTGTCTCCTTTTTTGTGCACGGGACACAGGATGCTGAGTTTCCAATCATTCTAGCTTTATAAGCCGAGTTTAGAAAATGTTTCCAGGCGCGTCGGTCTTTTGCGCAGTTTTTTTCAATTTGAAAGACAATTTTCGGCAATTTTGTCTTCGACTTGATCTTTCCATCGTATTCGTGGCCTTCCTCTTCTGCGTGAAGCATCAGCTTGTTCGCTTTTATATGCATTCTGGGCTGGAGTATCTTCTCTCAAACACTCTCTGAGCTGCCTCGTCTGCTTGCGTAAGTACCCATGCTATCAGCGTCCAGTAGAGTGTGAGTTTGGTCTGGCGGGACCATAGTAGCATCGGTTGATTTCATTCGTTGTATTTATGGCGGTACCAAGGTATATAAAATCGTGGGCTATCTCGAAGCTGTAGTTCTCAAGTTTCACAGTTGGTCTGATTCTACTGGACGTCTTGCGCGTTGATACCATCAGCTTGGTCTTCTCGCCGTTTACTGCCAGACCCACTATGGCAGACTCCTTCTCAATTTGTTCAAAGGTGGCTGTTACCATTCGCAATGTTCGGCCCATTATGTCGATGTCATTGGCGTAGGCGAGTAACATGTGTTGTTTGGTGTACAGAGTGCCATTTCCGCATGTTCTCTCGTATGACCTTTTCCAGCAGGATGTTAAAAAGGTCAAACGACAAACTATCACGTTGTCTGAATCCTCGTTCAGTATTAAAGGGCTCCGAGATTCCTCTATAGTTGGCACATATCGTCTTGTCTCCTTTTTTGTGCACGGGACACAGGATGCTGAGTTTCCAATCATTCTAGCCAAATTGTACTAATCAGTCTTGAATAGTTCGGCTTGTAACCCTTCGGCACCTGCTGCTTTGTTATTCTTCAGCCGGTTGATTGCTTTTCTGACTTCATCTTGGCTAGGTGGTATACACTCCATACTGTCATCTATTATTGGTTCTGGGGTATCCACTTCACTGCTACTATTTGATACCAGAAGTTTTTTAAAATGCTCCTTCCAAATCCTCAGCACGCTGTCTGTATCTGTCACCAGTTTTCCTTCTTAATCTCTACAGGAGGATGTGCCTGCACCAAAGCCTTCGGTTTGGTGTTTTACCCGTTGGTAGAATTTTCGGACTTCATTCTGACTCCTATATATCTCGATTTGCACACGTTCACGTTTTTCTTGCTCTTTCTTCTGAAAATACGTGGGAACATTGACATGAAATTGTTAGGCCCAGCCCAACTTTACTACTTTCCAACTTCTTTCTATGGAGAGGTGAACAATTCTATTTGATAAACAAGACACCTATTTGATCTATTTTTTTAATATCCAACAACCGACTTTGCCCGGGAAATGATAATTTTCAGTAAAGCGGCCCGTTTTTACTAAACTAGAGTTAAGCCTAAAATGTGTCCATCATAGTTCCGTGTCTATACTGAAAATTTACTTTATAGGTAAATGATTACTTCGGTGCGGAAAACAGACTTAATATAGTGGAGGATATAAGAAACCTCAGTGTTCTTTAATGTAATTTTACAATGTAACGTCATAACAGTTTTCCTGTCATTAGGTTAATTGATTTTTAAAAGTACTTTTCTTGATCATACGACATTCCCTTCCTGTAATATATACGAAGGTATTGCAATAATTATACATTTTACAAGGTTTATCTGAATGTGTGTGTGTGTGTGTAAGTTTGCGTGTCTGTCCATGAACTACTATGTGGCCAATTTTACAAAGTCAACAATAATTAAAACTTTATAAGACAACATCTTAAGATGGACCATAAAATCAGGCGCTCATTATCCTTTAACACGTTCGCACAAAACATACTCAAACACACACAGACACCGAAGAATTCCGAAAGATATATTCGTTGGCATAAATTTGCAAAGCTATTGTGATGCTTGGAGGCGTCTTCAACATTTCAGTTCATTTCTTAGCGGGTCATATAAATGAAAAGTGGCTTCTAAGCCGTGACTTCCTTTGCGTAAGGGCTTCAAACAAAGAATGCCGTAAATTGTATGAGAATGGAGGAGACCCACAACTACGTTGAATAATATTTGGGACCACATCTGCATGTGTGTGTTGGCAAAATAAAAATGACTGTTGCAACACACAAAACAAAAGCACCATGATAGCGAAAAAGAGAGAGGAAAAGCGAGTGGATGATAACAAAAGACCATCTTCCGCCATATTATTAACTTATTTATAACAATAACAAGCAGATACAGCACAAGTCACAGCCCATTCAGGGCAGTCGTCTGAACAAGCAACACGTACGTGTTATAAATGCCATGTTTATGTATGGCGGGGTCAGCTGAACTGTATGAATTTGCCGGTAAGGCGCAACAGAAATGTGCGATTTTTTTCGTTTGGCAAGGAATCTGGGTAAATCTTTTGTTATTATCATTTGTATGAAAGGAGGAGGGGGTGGATGATGAAGGCAATAACTGCAGTATTTCCCACAGCTATTAAAGTGTAAGGGCAGCAGATATGATTCCAAACCCAAAAAATTATATCCACTAGCATCGTGTATATGTATGGGGTTTGTTATAAACCATATCATCATCACGGTCGTCATTTTGCTCGATCCGCCAGGTTGAGGGGACTTCACACAACAATTGTCTACATTCGTTGAGACTTCAAAGATTTATATATTATTGTAGGTATGTGTGTGTCTGAATCAACATCATCTACCAAAATTTTGATATGCAGCGGAATGAGTGGCAATTGTGGACTGAGGGAAGCAAATATTTCCTTTTTCTTCCCGTTTTGTTTGTAAACTTTATTTTTATTATGTTTGTATGCGCGCATGCGCCTCATACCATCTAACCGCCTGACCATGAACGTTCTCACCATACAGTTTTTCGCATACGCCATAATATTGCACTACCATCGTATGCTTGTAGTTGTATTTGTTAGTGGATCTCTGATTTTTAATTCGGATTTTGTGGCGGCAGGGTTTTACTTAATTCGGCTTCATCAATCATTGCATTTTATGGAGATGAAATAACCAAAGACTGACGAACTGGTGAAGATAACTGACTGTGCCATAATAATCATTTTAGGGTGTAATAGTGGCACAGTGTTCTGACGCAAAATCTCAATGTTTTTATCCAAGCCCATATGGATATTAATATCAATAATAAATGGTAACAATAATATCAATAATTATGATGACTGGCGGATAATCAAGGTCCAGGAAAAACGACTGAAGCTAAGCTACGATAAGTCTGCATTTTCGTAAAATGAGGATTGAAAAAGGAGGAAGGATTTGAAATGTTCTAAGAATATCTAAAATCTGTAAAAGGAGACACATAGGAGTCTGCTTGTTGGAATGAGGAGTTGAAAAGCCTTAGTTCGTACCAAAGTGCACATAAATAATTAAATTTTACTAATTATTTTGAAGAGCAGAAGGAACATCTATTGTGCAAAGAATCTGGTCATTATAAAATCCTCCAACTTCAGGATGACAGTAGAACCGGGTTACCTGTGAAAATAGAAACCAGTAAAGCAGTGGCTAAATTCGAGCGGGAACATTGTAAGGGACACATATACCTACCTATTTTATTCACCAGAAATCTGGAATGCCAAATTACAGTCACTAAGGCAAAATTCAGTATCTAAGCTTTGAAATACCGAAAATTTATATTTAGACATATAAAGATTTTGTTCAATATTCAAGAATTCCGTGCTCGGGCCAAATTACAGGGAAAATTTTGATAAGAACTTTAAATACTGTACCAATGCGTAAACCTATATCGAACATGGGCCTATATCGAATTACAGTCACGTCGATAAGAAAGTTCGGTTAAAACGTTTTAAATATATGGGCCTTTGTATAGTGGCTACGTGAAAATGTGAACCTATATCGAAAATACAGCCACTTCTGTGAATAAATGCTGACAAAATCTTCAAGCACTATACCAAAACGTGGTCCTTTATCGAATTTGTTCTGCGGAGATCGTTTTTACCACCCAAGAACTCAGACTGTTAAATTACAGCCACTTCGATAAGAAAGTTCGGTTAAAACCTTCTAAATGCCGGGACCTCTATATAGCGGCTACGTCAAAATGGGGACAAATGTGGAACATTTTCCGCAAATGTGTTTATTACTCTTCAATATCTCGGAATGCCAAATAAAATCCTTCAAAATAGCAACAAGAAGGACGTATATGAGACTATGTCGCAATATGGAAAACGTCAAAGAACCCGGAACCTTAAAAAATCCGATGATGGGCCAAAACCTTTATATGGGCAATTTCAAAACAAGGACATATATTGATCATTTCCTGTGGTGAGTTACCAGAAGAGTTTGCTCTACAACAGTGTTGAGCAGAACTTGATAGAGAGTACGTGTGTGAGAGCGTAAGTAAGAGATAACCATCAAAAATGACTGACCGAAAGAGAAACCAGTAAGGAAAATAGTAAAGTCGGACGGGGTCGACTATATGACACCCTTTACCACTTTCAACAGAAAAATCCTAACAGACGTCGCATTTTTGAAGATTTAAAGAGAAAGAAAAATAATTTACAAAAAATTTTGTTGTTGTTTTTTGTGATTAAAGAAAATTCCTTATTTTTGATGGCGGGCATGATAAATCATCACTGGAACATCGGAAACCGGAAATTCCAACGGTGTTAGGAAGAGTACATGACTGGCTCTCGTATGAACTAGGGCTTCGATCAAAAATTAACAAAATGGCGGAACATTGAAAACATTTTTTTTGGGAAATTCGACTATTTTTGACCCCAAACTATGTTAAAAAATAAGGAAGCTCTTCACCGATTGGCTTTATCCTATTCCATACAAGAGCTATACACTCCCAGAGAAACGTGTCAAAATTTGGAACCGATTGGAATATTAGTTTTTGAGTTATCGTGCCCGCCATTCGCAAAACGAGAAAAATGCGTTTAAAGTTTGATAAACCCTCTTGCCGTCACTTGATGCTAGCACAAATAATCGTCTATATCTTCTAGAGTTGTTGAGATTTTCACAGTGACATTCTAGAATTAGAGTAGATTCGAATTAAATCAAAAAATTTTTGACGCTGAGAATGGGGGGAAAATATATATGTTAGCTCTATCCAAACTTCAACCGATTTCAACAACCCTTTCCACATGCTGGGTTATATCAACTTCAGTACGTTGTGCAAAATTTGTGTGAATCGGCCTATCTTTGGGTCTTTGGAGTAACATTTACTTAAAATCGGACGAAACTATATATGGGAGCTATATCTAAATCGAAACTGTTTCCTACAAAACTTGGCAAACGTAAGGCAATACTAATTTAAGTACGTTGTGCAAAATTTTGAAGCAAACGGCATAAATCTGAACCGATTTCAACAAAAATGTGTGTAAAATCGGATGAAAATATATATCTAAAGCTATATCTAAATCTGAATCGATTTCACGAAACTTAACACACATCATCCTAGATTTTATTCAGTACGCTATGCGAAATTGCGTGCAAGTCGAAAGATATATAGGGACTTTGGTGCACCATTTACCTTAAATCGGACGAAAATATATATGGGAGCTATATCTAAATCTGAACCGATTTTCAGACATCATTCTAGACCTAATTCAATACGCTGTGTGAAATTTAGTGTTCGACTTAGAAAGTGATTCTATGCAAATGCTTCAAATGGTCCTTCCGCTCAATCCAATATTTGCACCATATTTGATCAAATAAGGTCAAATGATGTCACCAGCCCATAAACCGCACCCAATTGCTACTTTTTCTGGATGCGTTGGTAGGTGTGCAAATCTTCTGGCTGATCTTCTCTCCAAAATGCAATTATTTGTAAGAGTTAGTAGTTTGTAAATTCGTGGATAAATTACAGACCAAACTGAAGATTTTTGAAACTAATGTCACCCTAGACCCGTATATACGGAACCGGATGCATTTATGTATTTTTGAAGCACCATTTGAAATTTTCAACTGAAATAATTATAAAATAGCATATCGAGTTTTCATAGAAGCAAAATATGTTTTTGCAAAACATATTCAATACATATCGCTCTGCAGAAAATGGTCGATATTTCGACATTCCCACAACATCCTCAATCGATACTTTTAAGTCATTCTAATTGTTTTTCAGCCGAATCGGTTATAGTTTTACATATGGTGTAAATTTCCCTAATTATAATAGTTGTCCATATTTTGATACATGCCTAATGCCGCAAGATTTGGTGGCAATCGGACAAAGGTAGTGTCTTTAGTGTCCCACTTACATAAAATCTAACTAAAGATATGTGGAATATATATTTAAATGTAAGCCGATATATAAAAAAATTAACACTCACTCATTATAGATTTAATTCGCTAGTTCCTTTAAAAATTGTGTGGCATAGTGTGCGCCATTTTAATAACATCGAGAGCTATATATAAATATGAATCGATTTCAACAAAACCCAAAACAAATCATGCCAATTCAGTGCGATGAATAAAGTTTATTGTAAATCAAAAAAAAAAAAAAAAACTATTTTAAAACGAACGACAAATTTTTAATACACTCCACCATAAAATAGGGTATACAATTTATAAATCCTGTAAAATTCACATCATGTTGAACGGCACACACTGTGCCGTCAATATTGATGCTCGAAAAAAATTAATAAATGAATTGTGAGTATATAGCGGTAGGGTCTGTATTTTCAAACTACTTCTCATTCTGGGTTATTGAATGAATTTTTTTACTGATCTGTCGTGATGTGAATGCAAAGCAAGCAAAAAAGACCGAAGAGAAAAGGTTTGCTAATTTTGTGTGGATGTGTGTGCGTTTGCGAAATGGGTTTAAATTGATAGTCTTTATTAGCAAACATTAAACGGATAACTGCAAGGTTAGCATTTAATTAAATTATACACTAAATAGGAAGAGGGTGTTGTCGATAAAATTGGTGTATATGAATGTGGATTTATGAACGTATGCGATATGTGTTGTGGTTTTCGTATATTTATGTTTCAGTGGACTTAATGCAAAATTGTTAATATACGGTTGGGATACACTTTGAAATCTTTAAGGAAGTAATATGGGTAATTATAATATTTATCAGATCATTGTAAGGGAATATAGATCTAATATTTAGCAATGTTGCAATCTGTTTGGGGCAATCGATCGGGAATAACATCCCTATGCATCCTCATCAACATGAAAGTCATTCCAAATTCATTAACCTTATCAAGTTGCTGTCTTAAGTCTTTTGTTTTCATTTATCATTTCATTTTCAATAATCGTTAAACAATAAATTTCAATATTTTATAAAAATTCCTTTATTGACACAAGCAGCCAACACAGCAAGCCGATGTTCCGATCACCGTTCATCCTTTCTTTATCTTTTTAATTTAATTGTTGAACAAGCTGCTTATCTTGTACACCAGGCACCTTCTTAACGCCCAGTCATGACTATCCGAATGCCTTGTATGGCTAAATATTTAAATACCTTGTGATAACGCAATTTAAATACCATTAAGCTGAGCACCCAATTATGAATGTCCGTACGTACGATGCCCCAAAAAATATCAACCGAACTTTAGCCGCCACATTTGATATATTAACGATCTTGTATATCTGTGTTTTGATTATTTCCTTAACTCGGTGGTTTCATTAAACCCAACAAAACAAAAATCATACAGAACACAGATTTCTTGCGGGTTTTTCTTTTGGGTTTCTCTTTGGCTTTTGTTGGTCCCTATCATTGGTTACTGGTCGGAATGGTTGCTGTTTATGGCGCTAATTTAAAATTATAGCTTTGTTGCCTGAATATAAAAAATCACCAAACAAATTAAATTTTTTAACAAGGCGCCAATTCCTGTTGGTCAAAGCAACCTTGTTGTTGTTGTTGTTTCTTTTCCGTATTTTTGTATGAGAAACACCGACAACCAAGTTCGAAGGAGTTAACTTTGAGGATGAATAAAAAATAAATGAAATTGCTTGTTAAGTTTTATATGGTGTCATTTATCCTTGTTAAATAAAAACCTACACACAAAAAAACATCCAACAATGCCGCTGAATTTTGTTTTGTTGTTGTTATTTTATTTTGCAAAGAAATAAATTCCTTTAACATCTATTTAAGCATATCGAATATGTTGTGGCATTTATTTCGGATTTTGGTAAATAGTGAGTCAGTGAGATTAATAAGGAAGTTATGAAGACTTTTTTGGATTTTTCATCACGTCCCCACCCTCTGGTGGACGTGATGAAAAATTTGTTAAAGAAATATTTTAAGGTGGCACAACTAGGCGTGGATTTTTAAAGAATTAAAATCACAAGGCCCAACTAGGCATGGTATTTTTAAAATAATTATATTCCAAATTTAGCGTAGATTTTATAAACGATTTATTTTTAGAAAACCCATTTGGCCTGGATTTTATAAAAAATTTATTTTCAGAAGACCCAATTAGGCGTGGATTTTTTTAAAGAATTATTTTCTGAGGCTATAACAAGGTGTGGATTTTTTAAACGATTTATTTTCACAAGGCCCAACTAGGCGTGGATTTTTTAAAAGAATTATTTTCAGAAGGCCCAAATCGGCGTGGATTTTTTAAACGAATTACTTTCAGAAGGCCCAAATCGGCGTGGATTTTTTAAACGAATTATTTTCAGAAGGCCCAATTTGGCGTGGATTTTTTAAACGAATTATTTTCAGAAGGCCCAATTTGGCGTAGATTTTTATTTTCACAAGGCCGGGACTTTTTAAAGAATTATTCCCCTAAGATCCAACAAGGCCTGGATATTTTTTTAAGTATCATTTTCAGAAGGCTCAATAAGGCCTGGATTATTTAAAGAATTTTTTAAAAATTACTTTCCGAGGTTATAACAAGGCATGGATTTTTTTAAAAATTATTTTCTGAAGGCTCAAGTAGGCGTATATTTTTTAAAAATTATTTTCTGAAGACTCAAGTAGGCGTAGATTTTTAAAAATAATATTTTCTGAAGGTTCAAGTAGGCGTAGATTTTTTAAAAATTATTTTCTGAAGGCTCAAGTAGGCGTAGATTTTTTAAAAATTATTTTCTGAAGGCTCAAGTAGGCGTAGATTTTTTAAAAATTATTTTCTGAAGGCTCAAGTAGGCGTAGATTTTTTAAAAATTATTTTCTGAAGGCTCAAGTAGGCGTAGATTTTTTAAAAATTATTTTCTGAAGGCTCAAGTAGGCGTAGATTTTTTAAAAATTATTTTCTGAAGGCTCAAGTAGGCGTAGATTTTTTAAAAATTATTTTCTGAAGGCTCAAGTAGGCGTAGATTTTTTAAAAATTATTTTCTGAAGGCTCAAGTAGGCGTAGATTTTTTAAAAATTATTTTCTGAAGGCTCAAGTAGGCGTAGATTTTTTAAAAATTATTTTCTGAAGGCTCAAGTAGGCGTAGATTTTTTAAAAATTATTTTCTGAAGGCTCAAGTAGGCGTAGATTTTTTAAAAATTATTTTCTGAAGGCTCAAGTAGGCGTAGATTTTTTAAAAATTATTTTCTGAAGGCTCAAGGATTTTTAAGAATTAATTTATAATATGACAGTAAGGAAAGTAGTAAAGTCAGACTGAATCGACTACATGATACCCTTCACCACTTCGGGTATGTTGTACATATGTATGTATCCTTACAATTGCATGTCATGTCTTTCTGCAAGCTATGATAATTTTACTTTCATTCGGGCAGATTGAGAGTCGTCTGCGTACCATGGGACAAATTTATGGAAACGATATGTAGCAAAATTAATACAAGCCATTCGGTACGCCGCACTGTTAAAGCTTTAATTTCAATCAGGCACCCGTTGGAAATACATATGGAAGCTATGGCTGCATCTGCACCAATTTCAACAAAACGCAATAACGTCATTCAAGTCTCAATTTCATACGTAGTCCAAATGTTCGTGTTAATCGGACAAACATTAGGAGTTTGGTGCACCATTTATGTAACATCGGACGAATACATATGTATATGTGGGCGCTATATCGAAATATACGTCATTCAGTACGCTACACCAAATTACGTACAAATCCAAGGATATACAGGGACTTTGGTGCACCATTTACATAAAATCGGACGAAAATATATATGGGAGCTATATCTAAATCTGAACCGATTTTCCCAAAACTTACCACTCATCATTTTAGACTCAATTCAGTGTGCTATGCCAAATTTCGTGCAAATCGAAAGATATATACCACCATTTACATGAAATCGGTCGAAAATATATATAGAAACTATATCTAAATCTGGACCGATTTTCAGGAAACTTAACACACATCATTCTAGACCCAATTCATTGCGCTATGCCAAATTTCGTGCAAATCCAAAGATATATAGGGACATTGGTACACAATTTACATAAAATTGGACGAACATATATATGGGAGCTATATCTAAATCTGAACCGATTTTCCCAATATCAATAGGTTCGTCCTTGGGCCAAATAAGTGACCTATGCCAAATTCCATATAATTCCGGTAGTACAAAATGAAAAAAATTGCTGTTGCAAACATAAATTTACTGTGAAAAAACTTAATTTCGCGTACGTCCCTGTTGAAAATATATATATCTTCTCAAAAGTACCAAAGTCTGGAATTTTCAGCAGATTTTTTATTTAATAAAATGTATTATTTCCCGTTTGATCCTTAAAAAAATATTTGGCGCTTCTATATACTAAAAATGTTTCTGTTCAATGCTTAATTTTGTCAATGTTTTGCCATAACCTCCTCACAAATAGCTCGCCCTAGTACGAGTATAGGCATTTTAATGTTGCTAAGCGAATTTTCCTCCATTTATAAGATAAGATGGTGTATCTGAAAACCCTTTAATATCTAGATGAGTACAAATGATGTCTATTAGCAAATTGTTTACATACAAAAAATTGCAAATTTTAAATATGATAAAGATAATTTGTCCGCCTCTTCTTTTATTTCATTTCTGAGAAATTTTATTGGTCTGAATAAACTTCGAACTGTTTATTTAGACATGTGTTGTTGATGCTGTTAAATCCGCTTATGAAAATTATTGTATATTTTGATAATAAAAAAATTCACCTGGACTTTATTGTTTCATCTTAGCCAAAATGATATTAACACCTTTCGTCTTTGGCTACACGGTCTCGAGTTCCCTATGTGTTCATTTCAACATTCTTAAGATTTCAAATTGTTCCCTTTTTTGGCGCATGTCCTTCTTGTCACATTGTTGTTGTTTTTGAATTGTATTCTATTCTCTGTTGTTTGGGTACACATCGTCCAATCTTTTGTTACAACAAATTTTCTCTTATTGTTCTGCAATTTCGAAAACACGAACAAAAAAATTAAAAACAGCAAATGGACACAAGAAGAAAAACAACACTTGAAAAAAATATTTCATATTTGAAGTGGTTTCTCTCAAGTGAGACATGGTTCTGTTGTTATTACTACGGCCAAGAAAAAAAAGGTCTGCCTATTTGGCTGCCATAAATGTGTAATCCAGGTGCGCGGGCGTATGCACAAGTTGTTGAGTTTAGATCAGCAGTCAGACCTTATTTTTGTCTGGTAACTGTCTGTCCATCCGTATGTCTATCTGTGCAACAGCAGAAGTTATTCGTCTGCCTGACAATGACAGCTGTGCAAAAGAAATCCAATTGAAATTTCGACACTTAACAAGCGTTAACTTCTTACTGACATTTTCTGGCTTGATTGGGATACATTGTGGCCGGGGTTCTCGAATAACACTCAGATACAACAACAATCGAAATTGAAATGATCTAATCGAGCTATAAGACTTACTAAGCCACAATAAAAATAAAAAATAGGTAAGGAATACGTATTGTAATAGTGTTTACCTTTAGGGCAGGCTGGTTGGTAGCTAACAACAATAGCCGTAATAAAAATATACGAATAATACAATAAAAACTATCTAACATGGGTGGTCGTCATTTATCTGTCGTAATTTCTTACGCACCGTTAGAAGTTAAATAAACAATGAGTTCAACAAATTGTAAAAAAACACAATCATTGTTTATAGAGATGTAATAAAACAAAATAAATTAATTAAATATCCGTATTTGTTGTGTTTCTTTATTTTTATATATCAGTTAACATTTGTATTTGAACAACAAAAATGATTACATGTATTTACGTACAAACAATTCGTGATTGAGATCATCTTATATTGGCATGGGAAAATATTTAGAATGGACTTTGGTGTCATTTTTTATTAAATTAATGAAAAATGGCATGTACATATTGAAGAACCAAATAGGCGGGGATTTGTAAAGGACTAAAGAACCAAAGAATTGTAGAACTGTAAGAGATATATTTTAAGCAATCATGGATTTTTTTTAAAGAATTTTCAAAGTCAGGTTATTTTTAGAAGGATGAAATAAATGTAAATATTTTTATTTAGATATTTAAGAAGAGTCAAAAAAGTAAATGCAATGTCTTTCAGAATTATTAGTAGAAGAAACAAATAAGATTAGTAGTAAACCAGTAAGGAAAGTTCAAAAGTGGGAAGCGGACAGCTTTATGATACCCTTCACCAATTGGTGCAATATCCTGTAGATAGAGCAGACAAAGTATCTTTAGAGAACCATTGAAATGGAATCGGACGAAATTCACTGTGTGAACTACATAGATATTTAAAATAATTTGAAACATCCCATACAATACCATTCTTAAATCTTTGAAAATTTGAATGTCAATTATTTTTATGAAATCGAGCAAAATAATGCATGGGAACTTTAAGTAAATCTGGACGTTTTTGAGTAACCGCAGCAACCACCATTTGGTATATATTAGGTTGGGGAAAAATCCAATCGATAAAATCGGAGATATAATTGAAGTTGACCAACATGTTAGCAGTCGTAACATCGCCCAGGAGCTAAAAATCTACCATAAAACTGGTTTCAAATAGAATCTCGATTAACAGAAAAAAATAGGAGGAGTCGAATTTCCATTTGCGAAGCCATAGCCAAACGTAATGAGATAGACCAATTTCTTAAACAGATGGTGACTGGAGATGAGAAATGGATCACATACGATAACCCTGTGCGAAAACGATCGTGATAAAAGAGCGGTAAAGCACCTCAAACGGTGGCCAAACCAGGACTAACGGCCAGGAAGATTCTGCTATGCATTTGGTAGGACTGGAAAGTTATCATTTATTATGAGTTGCTTCCATATGGCCAAACGCTAAATTCTGATCTCTACTGTCAACAACTGGACCGTTTGAAGATAGCAATTGACCAGAAACGGTCATAATTGGCCAACAGGAGGGGTGTCGTGTTCCATCAGGTCAACGCTAGGTCACATACATCTACAGTGCCTCGCCAGAAACTTCGGAAGCTTCGTTTTCGGACATTCCGAAGCATGTTAAATAATGTCCTATAGTTCATATAAAAATTATGGATTTATTTTTCTTCAACCTAATATTTTGTAATTTAGAATATCCAGTTCACGTTATTCGTTGTTGGTAAATTTGGTACGTTGTGCTCTAATTCGTCCTAATCGATAAACTTTAGATATTTGATACAACATTTAGATGAAATGAAAATATATATGTGGAAGCTCTATGTAAACCTGAACCGTTTTCAATCCAGTATGGTATGCAATATATCGTGTAAAGCGAACAAACATAGGTGCACCATCGGGAGATATATCTAAATCTAAACCGATTTCATAAATCGGACAGATATTGGGATTTTGTTGCGTCATTTACATAAAAACGGATGAAAATATATAGGCCCCATATATATTTGCAAATATATTTAAATCTGAATCGATTTCAAAATAAAAAAACCTTCACGAACGTAAATCTATTGTAATTTCAAAATCCGAGTCGATTTAGTGCTGTGTGCAAAATTTTGTTTCAAAACGACAAATATTGGGAGTTCGGTGCACCATTTACATGAAATATATGTGGGAGCTATATCTAAATCTGAAGCGATTTTCAACAGCGTTCGTCCTTGAGCCAAATAAGTGACCTGTACCAAATTTTATGCAAAGGGGATCATAAATATGACCTGTACTTTGTTTAAAAAAATGGACAGACACAAGGAACATCGGGCATTGCAAACATATGCACAAAGACATAATACCCTGCTACTTAGGGGAGGAAATGGACCGAAAACGTTTTTCTCTCTTTTTTGTCTGGTTCTCTAGTGGCTCTAAAAGCCACTAAATTAGCGTAATATCGCAAATGTTATATTATGATTCGGAAAATATGCCAGGATAAAAAATAGGAGCCGTTGACCTCTAATCGGTCAAGAGGTTGAAAATATCGCGGAAAATTGTCTACGCTCCGAATATAGATCGGGAGAAAGTCAGTAATAGTTTTGTGGGGCATACTTTCGTCCGACAATACAGAATAATCATATTTCAAGGGTCAGGAGAGCGAGAATATTATAAGTAGCCATTTTTCAGAGCACGCATTAATGTGTCGATGTTTAAAAAAACATGTTTGAAATACAATCTATGGATAATTTTTAGTGTTTTTTTAAGAAATATTTTTTCTGATTTTAATACACAAAAATAAACGAATCAAGCATTATCAAATTTTACTCTGTCCTATAATACTTATACCTATATTAAAGATCCACATTTTAGTATTCTGGTATAGCTAAGAGAGTCCTCTGTTGTCACACTTTTTAGTAAAACTTCGTATTTTATTTCTCCTTTATAAATGAAATTTAAATTCGTATATTCTACCAATCCTTTTATCCTACTAACAAAATGCTTATAATACAATTTTACTAAAAAATATGATCACCGATTACATTTTTGCCATTTATTAGACGAAAATTTTTTGAAAATAGAAAAAAAAACTATTATTTAGTATACTAGCGTGATACAATAAATCCCAAATGATTTCTAAGATCTACCAACTAATTTCATTTTTAAATCGCTTACTTATGGTATTTGTTGTTTATCAAAACATTCCTACTGTCATTAAACAATTTAATACATTTTAAAATACATTTTGATTAACTGCAAACACAATGAATGAACTCACTTTCGCATACACATATCTACTGGAAATTTTATAGCAAGCGCCAGAGAAAAAAAAACTAACAATCTATGAATCATTATTAGCGATGTCGTGACAAAAAATGACATCAAACGAAAGTCATTTGTCAACAATATTGGTGTACAATGGTTGATTAACGGTATGTGAAGTATGTACATTAGGGTAGATGCAAGAAAATAATTAAATTTATTTGTTAAGTAAAAATAAAATATATAATTTTTTTCATCCAAGTCTGGTTATAACTTCAACAAAATTTATAAAATCTACGCTTTATTATAGCTTCAAACATAATTTTTAAAAAGTCCAAGACATGTAAAAATGCACGTACTTTTTAAAAAACCCACACCTAGTTTTGTCTCCAAAAAATGATTTTTAAAAAATCCACACCTTGTTATAGCCTCAGAAAATATTTTTAAACCAGTGAGCGGAGCAGTATAGTCGGACGGGGCGGACCATACGATACCCTACACAACTACCATGGAACTCAAATTTTCTGCGGATGTTTATTCCGAGCCTGGGCAATATTTTTCGTGATATTTGCACCCTATTGCCCGATTAGAGATAAACAGCACCTCTTCCTCACACTGACATATTTTCCGAATATTACGAGTATTCAGTACATCTATTGCCAGGCTCGGCTTTCATTTGTGGTATATAGATGGACTCCAAAATAACACAAAAAATTAAGTTTTCGGCCCACTTCATTCCAAAATTATTATCTGATCATCACCGAAAATTATAGGCGTTGTCCTTGACCATAACTGGAACCTCATGGAACATTTCAAAGCGATCTGCGCTATAGTTCCGCTCTCTAGAGTGATAATGTGTTACTAAATAATATACAAATAGGGAGATACCTGTAAATATTTAGGTGTAACTCCCACATCCGAGCACATACAACAATATAATTGGTATTAATTTAAAGGTCAACCACTCCTCTTGGATATAATATAAACTTCTCAGGTCTATGTCCTTTAGGGGTAAATATAAACGCTTTAGAATACACATTTTGTAATTTTTCACACAAAAGTCAGGGTCCATATGACCCGCTAAATATTGATCGATCCTTATCAAAACAGGCATGCTTATTCTTTGGACCGATCCCCTTCTCCATGCAAAATTTCACGATGTTCGGGCCATTAATGCGGCATCTGGAGCGACCAGAAAAACCCACAAAAATTTAGTATTTGGTCCATTCCATCCCTTAAATATTAACCGATCTTTGCCAAAAACAATAGGGGTCTTCATTGGGCCGAACCTATCCTCCATGCAAAATTTGGTGAAGATTGGTACATAACTGTGGCTGGTATCGTGTTTAAAAATTATAATGGACAGACGGACGGACGACACACATGTCTAGATCGACTCAGCTAGTCGAGATATGATGATCGGTATACTTAAAGGTGGGTCTAGGACCAATATTTCGCGGTGTTACAAACTTTTGGGGCTGCACAAAGCTATAATACCGTGACAACATAGTTGTGTAGGGTATAAAAATCAGAAAACAATTTTTAAACCATTGAGTGGAGCAGTATAGTCGGACGGGGCCGACCATTTGATACCTTTATCTTTATCAATAAGCATCCCTTATTCTTTGGTCCGATCCCCTTCTCCATGTAAAAATTAGCGATGTTTCGGCCTTCATTGAGGCCTCTGGAGCGACCAGAAAATCACTAAAAATTAAAGTTGTTGGTCCATTTCATCCCCTAAATATTAACCGATCTTTACCAAAAACATAAACAATACATTCAAAATTTCGTGAATATGTTTCCATAACTGTGGCCTGTATCGTGTTTACAAATTATAATGGACAGACGGACGGACACATATGTCTAGATCGACTCAATTAGTCGAGATATGACGATCGGTATACTTAATGGTGGGTCTAGGACCAATATTTCGCGGCCTTACAAACTCTTGGGCCTGCACAAAGTTATAATAACCTGACAACATAGTTGTGTAGGGTATAAAAATCCACGCCTTGTTATAGCTTTAGAAAACAATTTTTAAAAAATGGACGCCTTGCGTAATGCCTCAGAAAATAATTTTTAAAAAAATTTTAAAATAATTTTTAAAAAAATCCACGCCTTGCTATAGGCTCTAAAAATAATTTGTAAAATATCCACGACTTTTTATAGTCTCAGAAATAATTGTTTAATAGATTCGTGTATTGTTATGGCCTCAATTTATATAATAACGTAGTCCAACCCTGATAAACATTTAGATGCGGTAAAATCTTTAAAAGGGTTATTAAAAAGTAAAGATTGAAAGTAAATCATATTAGTACACCATCTGGGACCACCTACATTATATATACTAAGTTCATCAGGTAGTAGATTCTAACGCCATCTACATTAAAAGTCATGAAAAACATTATAAAAAAACAACATTTTTATAAATATTAAAAATATAACATATTTTTAATAACCCAATAAATTACATATAAACAATTTCCTTCATAAGCAATAAATTATTTTGCACATCATCGATTGGCAGCGAACAATTGCTCATGCATTATATTTCGGTGCAAATATTGATTAATTGCCATAAAAGGGCAATAAGACAAATGTCAACGCGTACGACAATTGGCTGTTGATTGTGGTTGCAGTTGGTGTGTTTGTTGTTGTTGCTGTTATGGGGAATACTCTATAAAGACGTCATAGTCAGGTTGTCAATGACGACAGATATGTATGACACTTATCTTTACAGGGAACACTTGTGTTTGCAATCGCTGGTTGTTATATGACAAATAATAAAACAAAGTAAATAATACCAAATTGGATAATTTAATAAAAAAAATATCGAACAGGAAACCGTAACATGTGTATATCGGGCGATTGGCAGGAAGAAGTATATTGCCAAATGTTTATTGATAAGATTATAATTTTTGGGGGGAGCAGAATTTACGCCACAGAGCATTGGGAAGTTTAGAGAAGTGGGTTATTTAATTATTATTGTTTGAGGCTAGATTTTTAGGCTATAACAAGGCTTGAATTTTAAAAAAATATTTTTTTCTGAGGCTATAACAAGGCGTAAGTTTTTTAAAAGTTATTTTCTGAGGCTATAACAAGGCGTGAATTTTTTAAAAATTATTTTCTGAGGCTATATATTTTTGAGACTTTTACAAAGTGCACTTGAGACTAGATTGACATGTGTTGCATTTTGTCAAAATTCGTTTCAAACGATTTCCTGTAAATGGCGCCCGACAGTAATTATTATTGAATGCATTTTGTAATGAACAGTAATAACATTCTAATTATTACACATTTTCTAAATAAAAATTCTAATTTTAAAACCAATAATTGTTTTTATTTTTATGCAGAATTCTGCTGAAAATTATTACAATTCTCATTTGCACTCTCATACACATTGTGTTTATTCAAATATTAATTAATTAAGAATTGGATGTCCATCATGAGTCATATTAGTCAAAAAGTGTTTGGCGTACATCCCACCAAAGATTCAGCCGTACCGCACTTTATTAAACGTCATCAAATGCGCAATGAATAGTAATTCTTCCAGCTTTGAATTGCTAAATGCCAAACAATTTGTCAATTTACGGAAATTTGAATACCACCAACAGATGTTATTATTGCTTATTATGGGAAGGTAGAAACGCCATGTAAACATTTCTGCATATGAAATGATTTCATAGAACTTCAGTGTCGGTGCTTTACAAAACAATGCCGAAAAAATACAATTTGATGGGAATTAATTTTTATTCACACACCAAGAAGAAGAAAAAGAAGAAGATACGTTGGCGTAATAATAGTGTGGGATTTTTTTGGAGGATTAAGACATATTTTTTTGTTTCTTCTAGAAACAAATTATAGGCAATATCTGGTATCAGTAAGCGGAAAATATTTTCAATCTTCTAAGATTTTAAAGGACCTCTATAAATATATGTTATATAAAAACCACATGTATCGTTTTTTATGACCTGTACAACTATTTTTCGAAGGTTTTATATGTTTCACAATAATATTGCGATCTTTATAAAATTCCTGCTTCTATTTCCCTTAGCTTCTTCCTCTGATAGAACTCGTATTGGTGCTAAATGATGTTTTATGACAGCCGCCAAATAGCTGATTTAGTCCATTATTTAGAAATCATAAGATTTCTTCCAAAATTTCAAAAAATGGGGACTCAGTTATTCAATAGCATCCCCATAAAAGTATAAAAAGTACAAAGGTATCGATCGGTGTTTCTGACAGACATATGCATTAAGCCTTGACATATCGTAAGTAGAATATACTAATCCTGACCCTATATCGATGGTTAGTAGAAATATTAAGGATTAATCTACACAGGATTCACCTCTCGGATTATATTACCAAATTATATACACCATTCGGTTCAAATGAAATTTACAAATTTTCACAACGCATACACTTTCTTCGGAGCCACCAAATGGAGTGGGTTATCTTCTTCCTTTATCAGGGTTTGATTAGCTTCATATGAAATTTCAAAATATAGACAATTTATGGGAAGATACCAGAAGGAGTGGACCGACGGATCAAATCTAATGATGGAACGAACAAATGTTCGACTATATGACACCCTACACCACTTTGGATATTTTTGAAGAGTAACTATAAAAAATTTTGCCACAATATATATTCGTGCTCCAAGTAAATATCGGTTATACACCTCAACTGCCTTTAGACTAAATCTGTTTCACACGAATTTGAATCCAGGCGTCTGTCTGTTTTGTAAAATTGTTCTATATTTGCATTAAGTTGGAACTATATACTAGCTTCTTCTGGTAGATAAAAACAAAATGCAAAACAAGTGAAAAAAGTGTTAAGGTCGGCTGTGCCAAACTTTGGATACCCTCCACCATAGGAATATTGACAGATTCTTGAAATGAAAATGTAGGGAACATACCAAAAAGTGGACCTATAAAGACAATTCTACCCATCGATTGTTGCAAACCATAATGTAGTTCAAATACAAATTTCAGCAATTTTAATGGGGTTTCTCCTAAAAACTCAAAACCCAAAAATGTGGACCTATATTAAAATGCCAAACGCTATTATTAAAACACCAAATATTTCACCATACCCTGCTTTCATAAGCATGATTTATAGCTCCCATACATAGTTTTGTCCGATTTTATGTAAATGATCCACCAATTACCCAAAGTTAGACCGATTGCCACAAAATATAAATATAGCCTTACGTTTGAAGTTTTGTTGGAATCGGTTGAGATTTACATATAGCTCCCATATATAGTTTCGTCCGAAACTATATGTTAGTATAGCCTAACTCGTGAAATCGGTTAATTTTTGGATATAGCGCCGATTTTAAGAAAACGGTGCATGTTTGTTAGATTTACATGAAATTTGTAGTAGTCCGATTGATATTTGCTTGAAATCGATTTACATAATTTTGTACGATTGTAACAGACGAATGACATGTTTATGGATTGAGTTGATTCATATTTAGATGTTAAGGGTCCTGCGTCGACTGTTAGGATGCATCTGTTTAATATAACCATAGTGGTGAAGCATATCATATAGTCGGCCCTGCCCGACTTTACTACATTCCTTATTGGTTTAGTTTGGTATCTCAATATCTCCCTTCACGCTAAATAGTAATTCGGTAGGTTGTTTTATATAGGCCTAACTGCGGGCCGATATAGTTCATTCTCGAGGCTGGCCTTGATTGCAAAAGATAGCTAAATCTACTAAATCCTAAGACGAATTCTATATTATGTTGGGTATAAACTGACAATTTCGAGAACAGGAGACAACCCCAAAACCCGGAACAAATCAGTAAACTAATTCAATATAAAAATGAGGTTATAAGAGGACTATCTCCATAAAGGAGCAAATATAAATAATTTTTTGTTGGGAGTTTTGTTACCAAATACGAACAAATAAAGATCGGTCAATATTTAGTGGATCAAATGGACCCTGACTTTTGTGTGAAAAATTACCCCTGAAGAATGTAGACCCAAGAAGTTGACAGTATATCCAAGAGGAGTGGTTGACCTTTAAATTAATACCAATTAGATTGTCGTATGTACTCGGATGTGGGAATTACACTTAAATATTTACAGGTGCCAACGTATTCAGATATTTTTTAGTAATCCATTACCACACTAGAGGGCAGAAATATAGCGCTGGTCGTTTTGAAATTTTCCATTAGGATTCAGGTATGGCATTGCTCTGCTCACTGGTTTTTAAATATTAGTTTGCAATTTTAAAGGTTCATAATGCCTCCCTCATAGAAGTCCTGCTCTCTGTTTGCAAAAAAACTCTAGTAGTCGATTTTCACAATCCTCCCTAGATACCAATTTTTTAGCATTAAAAAAATTTGCAACGCAAGAAAAAAATGATAATTGCTTGGTGCCAATTCCGGACTGTAATGCGGATGCATTAAAACTTCCCAATCAAGCTCCCAAAGTTTCTGGCGCGCCACTGTAGGTGTTCGTGGCCTAGAGTTGTCCTGGTGGACACCTTTTCTGTTGGACAATTCTGGCCATTTCCGGTCAATTGTAAATGGTTTTAAATAGTTTTATGGTCGATGGTTAGCACCTGAGCTATGTTACCACTGCGATGTCGGAGGAATGATCGAAGTTGACCGGCATATTCGATAATTTTCCGATTTTATCGACGACCGGCCTACCTGTGCGAGGTGCATCTTTAATATCAAAAATTCCTGAACGGAATCTACGAAACGAAAATTTCATATAATTGGCTGTTACAGTATCGGAACCACAAAGAAAAACTGTAAAATGAACCGAGTTTTCTCTTTGTTCACTTTCATTTTTAACAGCCTGTAACTCACAACTGAATGCACCGAACAAAAAACAGCAAAATATTTTTTACTGCGAAATGTCACCCTTTAAATGAAATTGTTTGATCGATACTTTACGAGTAATGTATCTAAATCCAGCCCAAAAAAATAGATTTATTTTCCCCCAACCTAATATTTGTTACAGTTTGTACTTTTTTCTCTTATTTGGAATTAATACAATCATCCTTCAGGATCGATAAAAATAACCATGGCGGGAACGCTAATAAATTCACTGTTTGGTAGTTTGTAAATATTTTCTACAAATGTTGAATATTTAATCATGTTTAATTCTACTCACTTCAATCTAGAGCAAAGTAATTTGGTCAAGGGCTTATACCCATTACCTGTTTCATCAGTATCTTGTCATACTCATATTAATTCACATGAAAAAAAATCAACCATTGAGAAAATATGTTTTCATGTTGCAAAAATTGTCTTAAAATTGTTCACATATTACTCACTTTCTGTTATGTTGAAATCTCCAACGTTTATCAATGAAATTTCTTGAAGTTTTTACTCTGGCTATTCGGTGATTAATTTGATTTAATCACTTTCGTTTTCTCCCACAACAAACTAAACGATACAAAACGGAAACGGATTCTTATGAAGTTTTCACAGTTTTTTTTCTAGATGTCTTGTTGTTGTTATTGTTGGTTAAATCGTTTGCTATAAATATCAATTTTATAAGTGAGTGACTGGAATGAGTGTCTTATTTTGTTAATACCTTAAACACCTCAAAAAGAAGTCTGTGATTTTTGAAAAATAAAATCAGCAGCAGCTACAACAATAAGAACAACAAAACAGTAACGCAAATTTAACAACATACAACAGCCATAATAATCAGAAAAACATGAAGACGACAACAAAGCATACCGCTCCAACAGACAATGGTCTGACGAACAGACAGACATACAAACAAACAGATTTTTTTATTGTTTCGATCATCGTTTTCAGCGGATTAAATATGAAACAAATCATTCTTCTTCTTCTGCATTATTTTCTTCTTGGATGCTGTGTTCGTTGTTGTTGGCTGGTTGGTTGTCTGGTTAAGGTTCGCGGCTGTTATACCACCTCAAAAACAGCAGCAACAACAAGAACACCACCACAATGCGTGGTATGGTAGTGGGGTCTCGGATGGAATATGATCCATTTTTAAATTGTTGATTCACCATTCAACCATCCAAAGACGACCACCACCACGCCGCCGTCGTTGCCGCATCATCACCATCTTCGTCACCAGTGCTAACTACTCGTGATACTGGCTGGGGTACACCACCGCCATTGCCAGCGGCATCCAAAAAGCTAAGCTTTATTTGCGGGTAGTCCGATTTGTATGGCCCCTGTCGGTATTCTGTCCGTCCATTGTGTCTTGTCTGTCAGTCTTTCATAATTGTTGTCTTTTCCCATGGTAACAAGATTTGAAATTAGTTTAACAACAGCAACAATAACAACAACGAGAACAGCAACTTAAGCTTCTCATCATCATCATCATTGCCAGCAGCCGCACCATCCAAGCGCCTCTTCAGCAGCACACACAGAAATCAAAACGTATCAAGAAACAAATATTGAATTATACACTCATATACGTATGAATTATTATTTTGATTCAGAAATTTTATTTTTGGTTTATGCCATCATTTTTTTGAATTTTGGACTTGTATGGTAAGCGATGAAATTTTCATATAAGGAAATTTCATTTCGACTATGAATGAATCAGCTGCACTCTCCTCTGTCAATGTGTCATACTAATGTTTTTGAAGAAGTTGTTGTTGTTGTTGAGGAAATAAAGTAACTGAACAAGAATTTGTAATTGCTTAACCTTCATAAGAAATGAGTATTGATCACTGGGACTAGGTGGTCTAGTTTACGGAGTTTGATTCATTATTTTTTGAAGCGGATGTTACTCAGTATTGGCGTATTGCAATATCTTGTTCAGTTTTTGATCTATACAAATATATTAAAAATTAGCAAAACCGTGTATATTAATAAACCAGCTGTCCATCCAACCTTCCTGTCAGACATAGATGCACAGAACTACCTGTCCAAAAAATACTAATCTCTTTGATAAGCATATTATAAACATAGAGTTATACTAAAAATGTTGTGTGAAATAAGGGTTAACCCACCAAGACCCTGGAATGCCACTTCGTTATGTTAAACCAGTGAGCGGAGCAGTATTGTCGGACGGGGCCGACCATATGATACCCTACACAACTTCCGCGAAAATCTAACTTTCGCGATAGTTTTACCCTCTTGACCGACTAGAGGTCAACAAATATTACTAATATTCACTACAGCACTTCTAATTACTTGTTCAGATTCCTTTCAGCGTTGTGATGTTCGGCTTTTAATGTGGCCTATAGATCGACTAGAAAAAAACACAAAAAAACAAGTTTTCGGTCCATTTTATCCCAATATTGTTATCTGATTATCACCAAAAATTATAGGCCCTATCCCCTTCTCCATGTAAAAATTCGAGATGTTTGGGCAATAGTTGCGGAATATGGCAACATTTCGCGATAGTTGCACCCTCTTGACCGATTAGAGGCCAACAAATATTACTAATATTCAGTACAACCCTTCTAATTAATTTTCCAGATCCCCTTCACCGTGGGTTGTGTTGTGATATTCGGCTTATAATTGTGGTCTTCAGATCGGCTCAAAAAAAAAAAATAAATAAATAAATAAATCAATAAAAAATAAACACAAAAAAATTAAGTATTCGGTCAACTACATCCCAAAATTAGTATCTGATCATCACCGAACATTATAGGCGTTGTCCTTGATCATACCTTGATCCTCATGGAAAATTTCGAAGTGATCAGCGCTATATTTTTGCCCTCTAATGTGGTAATGGGTTACTAAATAATATCAGAATACGTAAGGACCTGTAAATATTTAAGTGTAACTCCCACATCTGAGTACATACGACCATATAAATGGTATCAATTTAAAGGTCAACCACTCCTCTTGGATATGCTATCAACTTCTCGGGTCTTTGTTCTTCAGGGGTAAATATATATGCTATAGAATACAAATTTTGACATTTTTCACACAAAAGTCAGGGTCCATTTGACCCGCTAAATATTGACCGATCTTTATCAAAACATGCATACTTATTCTCTGGCCCGATCCCCAGCCTCTGGAGCGACCAGAAAAACCGACAAAAATAAAGTTTTTGGTCCATTTCATCCCCTAAATATTAGCCGATCTTTTCGAAAAACAATAGGGGTCTTCATTGGCCAGAACCCATCCTACATTCAAAATTTCGTGAAGATTGGACCATAACTGTAGCCTGTATCGTGTTTACATATTATAATGGACAGACGGACGGACGGACACACATGTCTAGATCGACTCAGCTAGTCGAGATATGACGATTGGTATACTTAAAGGTGGGTCTAGGACCAATATTTCGCGGCGTTACAAACTTTTGGGGCTGCACAAAGCTATAATACCCTGACAACATAGTTGTGTAGGGTATAAATATTGTTACATTGCTTGGAAAATGTGCAAAGGAACATACAAATTCCTATAAAAGATGGTCCTATAAAAGGGGCTAAACTCAAACATAGAATTGTGTGGCCCCAAAAGTTTGTAACGTCACGGTTCTAGACCCATCTTTTAGTATACCGATCACATCTCGACTGATTCGATCTACACACGTATGTCCGTCTGTCCATTATAATTTATAAACACGATACAGTTCACAGTTATGGACAATTGTAACGCAATACACCTATTGTTTTAGGTAATTATCGATTAATATTTAGAGAAAGGAATGGACCAAAATCATTATTTGTGTCTGTTGTTCTGGCTGAAAATCACGAAATGTTACACTGTTAAAGAGATCTGATCAAGGAATTAGCATGACTGTTTTGATGAAGATCGCACAATATTTAGCGGACAATATTCAGGGTATTATGTATTTGTGCATATGTTTATAACATAAATTGTAAACAAAGTACAGGTCGCATTTAATGTATTTGGTCCAAGGACGAACCCTACTGAAATTTGTGAAATTCGGTTCGATTTAGATATAGCTCCCATATACATTTTCGTCCGATTTAATTTAAATGGTTCACCAAAGGTAGGTAAAGATTACTGAATGAAGTCTAGAATGATGTGCGCTAAGTTTTGTAAAAAAGCGGTTCAGATTTATATATTTTCGTCCGATTTTATGTAAATGGTGCACCACAGTCCCTATATATCATTCGATTTGCACGAAATTTGGCATGGCGTACGGAATTGGGTCTAAAGAGAGATGTGTGTTAAGATTTAGATATAGCTCCCATATATATTTTCGTCCGATTTTATGTAAAAGGTGCACCAAATTCCCTATATATCTTTCGATTTGCACGAAATGTGGCAAATTTGGCGAAATTTGGCGTACTGAATTAAGTCTAAAGAGATGTGTGTTAAGTTTCGAGAAAATCGGATCAGATTTAGATATAGCTTCTATATATATTACGTCCGATTTTATGTAAATTGTGTACTATAGACCCTGTATATCTTTCGATTTGGACGAAATATGACACAGAGTACTGAATTAAGTCTAAAATAATGTGTGTTAAGTTTCATGAAAATCGGTCCAGATTTAGATATAGCTCACATATATATTTTCGTCCGATTTTATGTAACATGTGCATTAAAGAGCTCAAGTTTGGCCGATTGACACATAATTTTGTACAATGTACTGAAGTTAGTATAACCTTACGTGTGTCAAGTTGTCGCTAAATCGGTTCAGATTACATATAGCTCCTATATATGTATATTTTAAGTAAATTGTGCACTAAAGACCTATAGCTACGCCAATTGACACAACGTACCGAAATTAATATAAATTAATCTCTGGCAAGTTTCCTTGAAATCGGTTTAGATTTAGATATGTATAGATTCCATATAAAATTTGGACCTATTCATGTTAATTGTACACAAAATAATCAATATGATGATTGATCGGCCAAGCACGTCTTTACTGCTTTCCTCACTGGTTTTTAATATGGACGTATGACGTATAATAGGTTAATCTACTGATGCAGATGTTGACATATTTCAAATAGTCGTACATGGAAATATATTATTATAACGACAGAAGAGAATGTAAGTATCTAGAAATTTTTCCGGACTCGGAATTTTTTTCCGGATTTATCTTCGGTCTAATATATTTTAGGTCACGAAATATTCTATCTAGGGCATTCTTGATATTTTCCAAAAGAAGTATGTGGGAGAAAAATCTCCTTCCAGTTAGATTTCTAGATCTGATCGAAATATATACAGTCGATTTATGCATGCCAGTCTGAATAAATGGTGTACTGAACACCGAATGTTTTTTTGATTCCCACAAACCGAATGGTGCCTACAATAACCGATGTAAAATTTTGTTATATCGATTCAGATTAGATTAAATTTTGCACATAGTGTCGAGTTATATATATAATGAAACCTGTTACGTTTTGTTATAACCAGTTCAGATTAAATATAACTCCGATAGACGTTTCTCTGATTGGGACTACATTTTCAACAATGTACCAAATTGAACATAAAATTAATGTTGTTGAAATTCTTATAGATTAGACCACATATTTAATTTCGTCCGTTTTCAAGTCAATGGTAAATTCGTGTAGGGTATTGTCTTGTAAGCCCATCGAAGTTTTCGAATCGAATATTTATACCCTACATAACTATGTTGTCAGGGTATTATAGCTTTGTGCAGCCCCAAGAGTTTGTAACGCCGCGAAATATTGGTCCTAGACCCACCTTTAAGTATACCGATCGTCATATCTCGACTAGCTGAGTCGATCTAGACATGTGTGTCCGTAATTAGAGGGGCTGTACTGATTATTAGTAACATTTGCTGAGGTCTAGCCAGTCAAAGTCAAAGTATGTAAATATCGCGAAATATTGCCCAATCTCAGAATATAAAACCACAGAAAGTTAGATTTTCATGGAAGATGTGTAGGGTATCCTATGGTCGGCCCGTCCGACTATACTGCTCCGCTCACTGGTTTCAATCTGGTTTGGTATCTACATATCCCATTTCCAATAACACCAATATATAATCTCTAGTTTAAATATTGCTAGCAACCGGATGGGCAAATTCACACAATTCAACAGATATATAGTTTAAATGTCAATTATTTTAGTTATAACTATTATGTAGTAAATCCTAAGTAATAAAATGAAAACATATCCACAGCTGCTAGAAACATACCAGTGACCACCAACACTTTCTATTACAAATATTAATTGAAAAATTATTTTCTAGAAGAGGGTCGTTTATTGTCAAACAAAAAGAGTCGGTCTACGTTTGATCTTCATTCAATCTCTTGTCAAAAATTGAGACAATACTTGAATGAAACAAAAAGGAAATCATTGCTCATGGTTGCTGGTGTGAGAACGTGTGTGAATGAACGAACGTTCGAATGAGTGAATGTGTTGTGTTTTCAGTAAACATTGCCACCAAATAATTGGGTAGAATCCTATCAATAGTAAGAGGCCAAAATGAAAAGAAGTGGGAAAATAAAAAAACAAATGTCAAAGAAATTCTTTTGATTGAGTTATGGCAGGATCATTGAGAGAAAATGACACAGGACAAAATAAAATAAAAATGTGAAAACTATAGTCCCAAAAAAGGATACTTGAAAAAAGTAAGCCGCTCAAATTCAATGAAATTTCACAAAATGAACAACAACTTCTATTACAAAATAAATTACTTCCGGAAATCGAAGTAATATTGAGTGATGTGGGGTCCAATATCTCTATGTCACGATCATCTTTGTTTTCGATTCGAAGCAAATAATTGGCGGTGCAAATAAAAGTAAAAAATTCTTAGTACCACTTGAATGGCCATAACATATTTCATTCATCCAGTCGATTTGTTGCTACCTTCTTTGTGGACCTCTTTATTTGTTATACATCTCTACCATTTAGATATTCTCACATTTCATTAGGTTATTTAACATGTATTGGCGTAACGAATTCCCGATTTCATGGTCAATTGGAAATGATACTCATCGTCAGTTTCCCCTTTTTGAAGCCTATCGTGCTGTGGTGTTAAGCAACTGTTAAATATCGAATCCTTGATCCTGTCAAAATGTTTATACATCGCTTAAGTAGATGTTGCAAACAAAATGAGTGGGATATGGAGTAGGTATGTGTGGGTGTCTATTTAACGCTTATTAAGTTGTTAAGAGATAATACCAAACAGAGATTGCTACATGAGAATTGTGTTACTTTAATTTTCTTTGGCAGAATATTATTATGTTTGGATGGTGAAGATTTGTGAATCATCGAAGATGAAATGTTATTCGGGTTTCTTTAATGAACGTGATTTAGTGGATATGATTTAAATGATGTTTAGTATTGAATGACATAGCATGTATACTTTGTTATCTATTTCAATTAAATTGATTTATTTTTGATTTTTTCTACACATTCAACTCCGAAATGTATTCGAAAAAATAGTATCAGTCAGAGAGATATGGTCTCTTTCTTTTATGATCATTTACATGAAATTGGATGAAAATATAATTATGAACCATATCTAAACTTGAACCGATTTCAACAAAACCCACCACATGCTATGCAAGTCTTAAGGCGGTAGCCCCTGCTATATGTTGTGCCAATTGTACGGGATAATTGCCTTAAATTGACATAATTGAATTGATTTGCTGGAATATCAAGTAAAAACGAATACTTGTCATAACTAAAATAGGTCCGAACATTTATATGAAGCCAGGTGAATTGTCTGACAGGAAATTTGACACAGCAAACTAAATTGAGTCTAGAATGGTGTGTGTTCAGTATTCTGAAAATCGGTTCAGAATTAGATATATGGTTCCCTATATAATTTCGTCCGATTTAATGCAAATAGTACACAGCTTACTGAATTGAGCCTAGAATGATGTGTGTTATGTTCCGTTGAAATCGTTTCAGATTTAGGTATAGCTCCTATATATATTTTCGTCCGATTTAAAGTAAATGGTGTACCAAGGCCCTATATATATTTCGATTTGCACGAAATTTGGCACAGCGTACTGAATTAAGCCTAAAATGATGTGTGTTAAAAATCGGTTCAGATTTAGACAGATCCCGTATATATTTTCTTCCGATTTTGTGTATATGGTGTATCAAAGTCCCTATATATTTTCGGATTTTCGATTAGTATGTTTGTACTCTTTTTTTTGAAATTGTTGAAGATGCAGACGTAACTGCGATATATATTTCGAACGGGTGTCTGATTGAGATTAAATTTTAAAAAGTGCGGCATACCGAATAGCGTATATCAAATGTGCTAGAATTCGATTTACATAAATTCGTTCAATGCGAATGAAAATAAAATTTGGCATGTGTATGGATTGGTGTTAGTCGGTTCACTTGTATATAGAGGTCACCTATTTAAATTCGTTCAATTTCCATCGAAGGAATATATACATGAAATTGTTAGGATACATATATATATATAGTGGTGAAGGGTATCATATAGTCGGCATTCCGACTTTACTACTTTCCTTACCGGTTTTTAAAATAAAATTGCAACTTAAAAACTTTGCGATATAACTTATTTTCGCTATAACGAATGGGTCTGACAATATATAATTCGTTATACTGGGCGTTGACTGTATATGGTGAAAATAGTCAAATAAATGGCGTTTCCAACATTTTATACAGGTACATGACGTTTTCGACTTTTGGAAGTCGAAAATCTAACAATTCGTCACAGGGACCATCTCTGTTCGTAGACATATGTCCGGGATTTAACACCAATTACAACCTTGTGGATCATCGTTAACCAAGTCAAAGAGCTTTTGAGTGATGTCCATCATGTGGCGTTGTATTTGTTCAAAATTTAAACAAAAAATCGAAGATGACTCCAAATTGGCTGATATTACCAACATATGTAATAGACGAAAATCGAACATAGGTAACTCACAAAACTGAGACAATATCGCTTTTGATTAGGTCTGTATATTAGTATTGGCTTATTCCCAATCGGATGTTCGATTTAGATTTGTTTGGCGGTGCGTTCAAATCAATTTTGCACTTATTGTGTGGGTGTTTTTAATATATGAAGACATTTCACAATGTTGCGATTTATTTTTATTTATTTATCTACATTTGTTTTGCAATCACTTATTTTAATTATCTTTAATAACAAACAAATCGTAATAAACGTGTTGTACGTAAAAGAACAACGGTAACCGTATATGGATACTATATTGCTTTAATAAATTTATGGAGAACACAAATTCAAAATAATAAGAAAAGGCTTCGACAATTTAATGATATTGTGTAATAATATTTTTTTTTAAAACAATATATTTGACAGTTTTTGTAAATATTTGGTTATTGTGCAGGATATAACAGACTGCGATTAAATATTATTGTAAGACAGTTGCCTGATTTTGGCTTGATCAAAAAAGGTGTCTTCAAAGGCGTCTTCAAAGCCTAGCTTGTTTTATGCTTCTAACTTCAACCTCATTCAATCCACAAGCCTAAGGAGCCACTTAAATGCTACTACAAAAATATTTTTTATTATAATATTCATAAAAAATGTTTACATTTCTCTATCAATGTCAAAATAATCGCAAAAAATATATAAATAAATAAAACAAATGACCAGCCCCACAACAAGTTCATTGCACTTCTGATAACTGCAAATTGTCAGCGCATTGGTTTAGAAGTAAATATTTTATAAGAATCTTATAATGAAAATAATCACATACGGCGGCCAGTTTGCCAAATATGAGACCCTCATAGCAGAGAGAGACGTGTTCATAACCGTTGTAAAATGCAAACAACCAGCCAGCCTGGCAACTCACAAATCTGCCATCTAGGCAGACTACACATTAATATCGAACGAGCACAGTCAGCTACATCTAACCAAACCACCAGCCAACCAACCGCTCGACCGACCGACCAGCCAACTGAACCAATAAAACAGGTGTTTATTGCAACGATATATCGACAGCAATTACAAAAACCAAAGCAAAACATAGCAATGAAAATCTAAACAAACAACAAACCTTTTTGTTGCTTTACAGAAGCAGACCGGCAGGCTACTACGACTACTTATAAGTCGGGACAGACATACAGCCAACTATATGAAATGAATGTACTCTGCCTAGCAGACCCCAATGGTTATGATATATGTCTGTATGGTGGTTGGGCGGTTGTTGAGATCATGTCGTGCATGAGGAAAAATGTCAATCATGCAAAAATTACGATTATTAATTTTCATTATTATTATGGCCACAACAACAGCGGCAGCAACAATCACAAGGCGAAAATAGCAAAGAAATATTACGGCGGTGGAATAAAGGAAACAAACTGAACAAAAAACGAATGAACAGAAGTAAATATAACTCCACAGCAAAAAATGCCACGAATGGTTCAATATGTATATAACACGTAGTAAATATTACCGAGATGTTCAACCTTTGTGTCCCTTTAAGACAATTGAATTATTTCCCCCTTTTTCATTATAGGAAACGCTTTAAATATTTCCCATTCCTGATACCATGTAAAAATGTTCGAACATCTCATATTATGAGCAGCAACTGAAAAAAAATATATATGTGTAAAAAACTCAATACTTATGATTTGTTTTGCCACTTCTAGTGTTGAAGAAAAGTAGAAAAAAAACACAAATGACTGTAAAATGAACTACAGCCATAACATTCAACACTAAATATGATTATTAATCATTGCAATTGCCCTCTTTTTTCTTGCATCCTAAGAAGTGGGCTAAATATTAGTTCTACTGCCACAACCATTCATTATTTTCAGACTCTAGAACTAGGGTATTATATAACAAAAAGAAAAAAAAAAAGAAACACACACACACACATCTGGTAGGTACAATATGTAAATAGTTTGCGAAGCATCCTCCAAATAAGTTTTTGCATTCAGCATCAATGTCGGGATTGCTGAAGTGTTGTATTTACCCAGACGCAATAAAAAGGTTTACTATGTCGCCTAAACTAGGGTTGGCTTGAGAGTATTATAGCACATTAACATATAACCATCAAAAGTAAAGAAATAGTAGCAACAATTGTAAAACTCATTGTAAACTGAGAAAGAAAAACAAATGAATTAAGCGCCTCAAATTTCACATACAAATGCGCTATGCACAACATGTGCCGACATCAAAACATTGGGCTAGTTATTGCAAATCAACAGTATGGGCTGGAATTTATTAAAGAGGCTAGTTATATTAATTAAGGGATATTGAAATATTTTAATCGGAAAATATTTTTATAGAAAATAGGTATCAATCAACATTATTATTTCTATAAAATTATATACACAGAAAAACTACCCTTGTGTCCCGTCTGAGGTAATATCCCTATAGAAATGATATCTGTATTGTTTTTATAATCTCCACCCTAATATTGAGTGTGCATTCAGTTTTGCAACTCATCGAACCTTAATAAGAATAAAATTCTATGTCGATTTAACCAAATTTGCAATAAAGTTCAATGTTTATAAATACACACTCACAGAACCCGCTAAAGTTTGTTTAAATTCCTTGCCTATTTTTACAACCTTAGTATCTGTAATTTGGTATTAAATTAAAACCAATTGCTTTGTCCTCATTAATTGACAACCTTTATGAAAAAACACTACACAATCAATTATCCATATTCTTAAAAGCAACTCCACAGACATATTCTTTTTAATTCAGTTTTAAACAACGAAAATCTAAATTCCTGCGGTTCTACATTCTGAGCCTGGGCAATATTTCTAGATATTTGCATCCCCTTGACCGGTTATAGGTCAAGAGCTCCACTTTCTAACTCTGGCATATTTTCCAAATCTTATTTTTCCGAGGTGAATAATTACGCCATAAAATAAAAATTTGGTCATTGGCTGATTTGACCTTCGAAATATTGACCAATTATCTCCTAAACAGAGGCTTTAAGTATTCGGTCAGATCCCTTTCACCGTGTAAAATATCTGATGTTCTGCATATAATAATGACCTCAAGATGTTTTGCATATAATAATGGCCTCAAGATGTTCTGCATATAATAATGTCGTCTAGAGCGACTAGAAAATTTGACAATTAAACGGCATATTCATTAGAACTTTTTACCGGGTTAAACGACATGTACACTATAACTTTTTTCAGGGTTAGTCTACTTTATGAAGATTCATTTGACATATATGCAAAGGAATTGACAATTGAATTGAAACTGTAAACGTACTATAATAGTTTTCGGTTCATCAGCACCCTCTGGAGGGTTATAGTAATACAAAACAATATCATAACTCATTTAAATATTTACGTATAACCCCACATACATACAACAATATAATTGGTATTAATTTAAATTTTAGTCTCTTGGATATGATATCAACCTTTGCGTCTATGTCCTTTAGGACAGAATACAAATTTTGTAATTTTTCACACACAAATCATGGCCCGTTTTACCCGCTAAATACTGGTCTATCTTTATCGGAACGGGCGTGCTTATTATTTGGCCCGATTCCCTTCTGCACGTGAAAATTCGCGATGTTCGGGCCATAATTGGTCCATTTAATCTCCTACAGATTACCTTATATTTTCCAAAAACAATAGGCCAGAATCGTTGCTACATGCAAAATTTCGTGAAGATTGGTCAATAACTGTGGCCTGTATCGTTTTAACAAATTATAATGGACAGACGGACACACATGTCTACATCGACTCAACTAGTCCAGATATGACGATCGGTATACTTAAAGGTGGTTCTAGGACCAATATTTCGCGGCGTTACAAACTCTTGGGGCTACACAAATCTATAATACCCTGACAACATAGTTGAGTAGAGTATAAGAACTATAGAATTTGATTGAGATCTGGAGTATCCAAACAGTGTTCATTGGTTGGTAAATACGGGTGGGTCCTTCAAAATACTTAAAATCCGGCGGAATAAGGAGGTATGTCAAAAAAAAAAGAAATTAGGTATTTACCTATTTTAGAAATCGAAATCCCTCTTCAGAGGGACGGAAGACATATTATATATAAAGAAATCATTCGATCCCACTGAAGTCTCAAAAATACCCACTAATAGCTGCGGCAGATGGCTGTACTGATAGATTTCTCGTAAAATATCGATCAAACAATTTCAGATTTATGCTCGTTAGAAGGGTGACATTTCGCAGTAATACAAATAGTTTGCTGTTTTTTGTTTGGTGCATTCAGTTGTGAGTTACAGGGTGTTGAAAATGGAAGTGAACAAAGAGAAAATTCGGTACATTTTACGGTTTTTCTTTGACAAAGGCGGAAATGGAAGGCAGGCGGCTAGAATTGTGAATGGTATTAATGGTTCCGATACTGTAACAGTCAATTGGGTGCAATTTTGGTTTCCTAGATACCGTTCAGGAATTTTGGTTGTTTCAAAAGCACCTGGCACTGGTAGGCCGGCCGTTGAACATGTCGATAAAATCGGAGAGCTAAAAATTGGCCAACAGGAGAGGTGTCGTGTTCCACCAGGACAACGCTAGGTCACATACATCTACAGTGACTCGCCAGAAACTTCAGGAGCTTGGTTGGGAAGAATTAATGTATCCGCCATAGAGTCCGGACTTGGCACCAATCGAATATCTCATTTTTCTTGCATAACAATTTCTTTAATGATAAAAAAATTGGTAACTAGGGAGGATTGTGAAAATCAACTACTAGAGTTTTTTTTTGCAAATAGAGAGCAGGACTTCTTTGAGAGAGGCATTAAGAAATTACCTTTAAATTGGCAACAAAACGTTGCATAGTTGGCCCAAATCGGACATTCCGAAGCATGTTAAATAAAGTCATATATTTCATATAAAAATAATGCATTTTTTCCCCAAACTAATATAATAGGGTTGCCAAGGAAAATGCTCGCAAAGGGCTTTCATTCCCATAAGATGTTTTCACCCATGTTTTCAAAACATATTTTGCATTCACAAAGGAAGAAGACGACAAGTGCACCTGTATCAATATTATTTTCTATGAAGTTTTTAATTTCTCCTAAACTCCGAAATAGTGAATTTCGGGCAGTACCGTTAACATAGTTAACGATATCGGTATATAAGAGCTATAATACCAAGATGTGGACCAATATTGATATTTCACTGACATTTCTAATAATTGTATAAAGGTTTACGCTGCCTTTACACCAAAGCTATTTTTAAAAGTGAAGATAATGTTCATATATGAAAATCCTGCTCAATTTTTCCACCAATATTTACCATTACAGATTCCTGGTGAAAAAAAGACTCCATCGCCAAATATATATTCCCTAGAATAAGTCTTCCCTAGTGTGTCGTTCTTAAATTTAATAGTCTACCCTCCATACCTATTTTCAAATGCTGTCCTAATAGCATTACTTGTATGTGAGAGAAAACCAATTGAAATAACAAATAATTTCTATGAATCTATTTTGAAGTGAACAGCTTCTCATTTGGAAGCTTAAAATTCTCTAGGGAATTTAATTGTGTCAGCGAACTCCATCATAAAGATTTTGCAAAAAGCTTTGTCTCAGCCTTATGATGTGGTTGATAAAGTGTTGAGGTTGCATATCATTTGATGCGATGGATCCCAAGACCATCTATGTGTGAGTTTATTTCGAGTTGTTTTATAGTTGTTCATTTTTTTATTTCATTTGTTTAGTCTGGCTTTTCCATGGTTTATATTTCTGCAATTACCTTGTCTAGAATGCAATGGGAACAAGTTAGGGCTCTGATACCAAAAGTAAAACATAGAAACTATTGATCTACTTTTTTCACATATGCAGTATATGGAAGAGGTTTTAGTGATTTCAACATGTCATGCACAAGTTCAAAGTCTCCAGCCATAAACTTCTTATACCCCTTAAATCGATGATTCATATCATAATATCAACATTAAATCAACCAAAAATTTCCTTCATACTCCTACAATTATTTAATTGTCCCATTTCATCTGCGTCATTGATTGCATAAATCAACAGCATTGTTCCCATGCCAAAGTTGGCGTTTGCTAATTTGATTAATTTAACATCGACAATATATAGTCCCGATTAATATATATATTTCCTCAATGAATTATCCTGTTTGACGTTTGATTTGATATCATTAAATTTGACATTAACAGTTTCCGGTGATTATAATTCATACTACCGTACATTTATTTGACATTTGTACTAGCAACTGGCGGACAGACAACTGATAACAAATCCACTTATCGCACAATCGAAATTCAAGTGATGGCATTTTGTTTGCCTAACAACGAATTGTAGTAGCAGTAGTCCTCGACATACGCCCTCAATCGCTTCCGATTATTTCGTAAGCACTCACTGCACTTGAATAGATTACACAAATAATCAATGAATGAACGCACGAACAAAGTGTGGCTAATTGAAATAATTATGTTTGGTTAATTTTTTTTATTTTATTTTATGATATGTTACCTGCAATAAGGTGACATATCTTGTGGGTGGTATACTGATTTGATGTTTGGGTGTAGTGGGAACAAAGTGTGAAATATACAACACCGGTGGTTATCAGCTGATTGATTTTGGTTTGGGTTCAATAAAATCAAAATACTGAGGGAAATAAGATTTTAGCTGGCAATCGTATCGAATTTAGATTAAGCGACTACGTCACCGGATGTATGTGCTTCAATTTTAATTAGCTTGACGTAAGATACAAAGATTTAATTGGGGAAATTCGAAATTGCCGGATGTTCATGGTCTACGATAGAAGTTATCAATAATGGGAAAGAAAGATTTAAAAGGGCAAATTTAGCACTTGTAAAACATTTTTGATTTTAATATATAATATCGGATAGCGAACTGCAAGAATATAACGTCCCTTTAATTCTTATCCCATGTTATTTTGATACATTCAAAACAAACATTAAAAATATGTTTGAAAAACATTAAAAAACCAGTGAGCGGAGCAGTATAGTCGGACGGGGCCGACCATATGATACCCTACACAACTTCCACGAAAATCTAACTTTCTGTGGTTATATATTCTGAGCTTGGAAAATATTTCGCTATATTTACACCCTCTTGATCAACTAGAGGTCAACAAATATTACTAATATTCAGTAAATTCCTTCTAATTACTTGTCCAGATTCCCTTCACGGTGGGTTGTGTTATGATGTTCGACTTTCAATTGTGGACTATATATGGACTAGAAAAAACACAAAAAATTAAGTTTTCCGTCCACCTCATCCCAATATTATTATCTGATCATCACCGAAAATTATAGGCGTTATCCCTGACCATTCCTGGATCCTCATGGAAATTTTCAAAGCGATCCGCGCTGTATTTCCGCCTCCAGTGTGGTAATGTGTTACGAACTAATATCTGAGTACGTAAGCACCTGTAAATATTTAAATGTAACTCCCGCATCCGAGTACATACGACAATATAATTGGTATCAATTTAAAGGTCAACCACTCCTCTTGGATATACTATGAACTTCTCGGGTCCATGTCCTTCAGGATTAAATATAAACCCCATAGAATACAAATTTTGTAATTTTTCACACAAAAGTCAGGGTCCATTTGACACCCGAAATATTGATCGATCTTTATCAAAACAGGCATGCTTATTCTTTGGCCCAATCCCCTTCTCCATGTAGAAATTCGCGGTGTTTGGGTCATAATAGCGGCCTCTAGAGCGACCAGAAAATCAGACAAAAATTTAGTTTTTGGTCCATTTCATGCAAAATTTCGTGAAGATTGGTCCATAACGGCGGCCTGTATCGGACGGAGGACACACATGTCTAGATCGACTCAGCTAGTCGAGATATGACGATCGGTATACTTAAAGGTGGGTCTACGACCAATATTTCGCGGCGTTACAAACTCATAAGGGCTACACAAAGGATTTATTATACCCTGACAACATAGTTGTGTAGGGTATAATAAATCCATGACCTAAAAAAGCAATAACAAATCTAAAAATATTAACAATATACAAAGATCCACGCACTTTAAAAAGTCCATGCATTTTAAAAAGAATTTTACACAGAAGTCCTCGCTCTTTAAAAAGATTTTTAATAAAAGGCCATGTCTTTTGATTTTTACCAGAATCCGTGCCTTTTAAAATGTGTTTTTTATAAAAATTCACACCTTTTGAAAACTGTTTTTTTATCCAAGCCTTTTAGAAAAATACAAGCTTTTTGAGAAAAGGTTTTTAAACCCTACGTTGTCAAGGAATTGTAGCATTGTACAGCCCCAGGAATTTGTAACGCCGCGAAATATTGTTCCTAGACCCTGTACTGAATATTGGGAATATTCGGAAAATATGTCAGTGAAAGGAAGAGGTGTTGTTGATCTCTAATCAGTCAGAGGTTACAAATATCACTAAATATTGCCCAGGCTCGAAATAAACATACGCCTAAAGTTATAGTCCGTGGTAGTTGTATAGGGTATCGTATGTTCGGCCCCCTCCGACTATTCTGCTCCGCTCGCTGTTTTTTATATCCATGCCTTTTAATTGTAAGTAAGTATAAATCCACGCATTTTAAATGATTTTTAATACAACACCAGCTTTTGAAATATTTTAAAAATAATCCTCGCTTTTTAAATGCTTTAATGAAAATTCGAGCCTTTTAATTTTGTTAATAAAAATCCATGCTTTTTAAATGTTAATACCCTTCACCTATGTTTTGTGCCTATGTTTGTAACAGGCACAAAGAATCGGGATTGGCCCATGGTTCCTTCTGAGAATATGCATAGAATCACGTTCTGAGTCGATTTACGCATGTCTGTCCGTCCATGTATACGGTCGCATTTATGATCGGATTTGAATCAAATTTGACACAGTTCACTTATTTGGCCCAAGAACGAACCCTATTGAAATCGGTTTGTTGAAATCAGTTCAGATTTTGATATTGGTCTTATATAAATTTTCATTTGATTTTATGTAAATGGTGCACCGAGGGGCCTTTGTTTGTTCGATTTACAACAAAATTGGCAGAGGTTATTAAATTAAATATATAGAGTGATAGCTATATAGCACATTTAATTTGGACCAATTCCATCTCAATGGTCCTCCAAAAGATTTTATGTCTGTTCTATCTACAGGATATTGTATATATTAACATCTCTTGTATGTACCCAAAGTGGTGAAGGGTATCATATAGTCGGCCCCGTCCGACTTTTGAACTTTCCTTACTGGTTCTACTTATATGACATTTTCGTCGTTTGTACCGACGAAGCGAACTAGTTAGTTAGATCCCATTTGATCCTTATTATCTTATCATATGTTTGTGACATAAAGAAACTCAAAGTACGCCTGAAATGCATTAAGTCTATCCTTAGGGTCTACTAAAACAACACATTTCCAAATTGCGTATGGAACACTTAAGCAAAAAGTGATCTAACCATAAAATGAGATAGATTTACAGAAAATTTTATAGCCCTGTACAAAATATATTTAGATAAGTTCTACTCTGATTACTAAAAACTATACACATAGGTCAATTTTAAAAATAAAGATACCAGGGGGAATTTTTATTTCATAAAATGGATCATAAATTGAAATAACGATATGAATTACATTTCTTTTAGATATTTCATATCACTACTGTCCCTAACAATGTTTATTATATGTTACGTAGTTTAAAGTTATATGGAGCAATGTCGATCGTTAACCGCGATCATATTTAAAATTAGATTATGATGATAGTGAGGAAAACGGTAGTGAGCTTTTGCAAAACTATGCAACCAAACGGAAATGAGAAAGACATAACTAATGCACGATGACGTTGCGACGTTCGATGAGCACGATGATACAAACATATTTTCTTCGAAATGTTTGAAATCCTCAAAGTTTATTTTTATCTGTTTCGTGAGTGTGAGTTTTTTGTTTTGTTATTTAAATATTGTTTATGTTAAACAAAATGCCGATTGAAAATAAACACTAACAGGCGTACGATAGATGATGACGTATATAGTATATGTTTGCAGTGATGACGTCGATATTGGGATCAAAATCAATAAGGGAGTGTTTGTGCGAGGACGTGTGCACGTTTGTTTATCGCAAAATTAAGGGGAATATTGTCTAGAGGAAATGATTAAGGTGAATGTTTCATTGGAAGACATTTGTTAGGGAATGGTCGATCAATTTGTTGCACTACATCACTTGTCATGGATTCCCTTCATGTATAAAAAATTTAAATAAGTTAGCTGATGTATATTTAAAAAAAAACATTAGGGTTGCATTCTTATAAAGGATGATAATCATATTTTTAAGAATTCACAATTATGGCCCAAACTTTGTCTCTAAACAGGTGTACTTAAATATTTGTTTTAATTATATACCTACATCTTATTATATACCTACATCTTATCTTATTATTAGGTTTAGTCGTCGAATGTATCAAAGGCAGATCAATTACACTGTGCAACAAAACCAAGGTCATGGTTAGGGGTTTGAAAATTCCTATTGGGATGAAAGGCCTTGGTGAGTATATAAAAACTCCAGAAGGAAACCAGTGAGCGGAGCAGTATAGTCGGACGGGGTCGACCATAGACCAACTAGAGGTCAACAAATATTATTAATATTCAGTACAGCCCTTCTAATTACTTTTTTAGATTTCCTTCACCGTGCGTTGTGTTGCGATGCTCGGCTTTTAATTGTGGCCTATATATCGATTCGAAAAAAAAAACATAAAAAATAAAGTTTTCGGTCCGCATCATCCCAATATTAGTATCTAATAATCACCGAACATTATAGGCGTTGTCCTTGATCATACCTTGATCCTCATGGAAAATTTCAATGCGATCAGTGGTATATTTCCGCCCTCTAATATGTTAATGGGTTACTAAATAATATCTGAATACATAAGTACCTGTAAATATTTAAGTGTAAGTCCCATATCCGAGTACATACGACATTATAGTTGGTATCAGTTTAAAAGTCAACCACTCCTCTTGGATATACTATCAACTTTTTGGTTCTATGTCCTTCAAGAGTAAATATATACGGCATAGGATACAACTTTTATCATGTTTCACACAAAAGTCACGGTCCATGTGACCCGCTAAATATTGACCGATCTTTATCAAAACAGGTATGCTTATTCTTTGGACCGATCCCCTTCTCCATGTAAAAATTCCTCATGTTTGAGCCATACTTGAGGCCTCTAGAGCGACCAAAATATAACCCGATCTTTATCAAAAACAATAGGGGCCTTCATTGGCCAGAACCCATTATACATGCGAAATTTCGTGAAGATTGGTCCATAACTGTGGGCTGTATCGTGTTTACAAATTATAATGGATAGACGGACGGACGGACACACATGTTTAGATCGACGCAGCTAGTCGAGATATGACGATCGGTATACTTAAAGGTGGGTCTAGGACCAATATTTCGCGACGTTACAAACTTTTGGGACTACACAAAGCTATAATACCCTGACAACACAGTTGTTATACCCTTCACAACTGTGTTGTGAAGGTCGAAGTTCGGAGTGATATAATTGAAAAATACCATTAAATCGTTAAAGAAAATCGATTTCTCGTCAATGAGGAGTCCATTTAAAATCTTATGAGAAATATTTTTGTAGAATATTGCGAGCGACTAGAAAATCAAACAAAAAGTTTACGGTCCTTTTCATCTCCTTAATATCATCTGATCAACATCGAAAATTATAGGCGTCGTTCTGAAGCCCATGCAAAATTTCCTAGTTATCAGAACTACATTCCCGCCATCCAGTGCATTAATGGATATTCTATCAACTTCTCGGGTCTATGTCCTTCAGGAATAAAAATATACCCCACAAAATACAAAATTAATATTTTTCCACACAAAATTCTGGTTCCTTTAGACCAGCTAAATATTGACCGATCAAAACTGTCATGATTAATTGGCCAAATCCCATTCTCCATGTAAAATTTCGTGACGTGATAAATGCGACTTATGGAGCGACAAGAAGAACTGACAAAAATAATGTTTTTGGACCTTTCCCTTAATATTAACGGATCATTTCCAAAAACAATAGGGCCGTCCTACATTCGAAATTTCATAAAGACTGGTCTATAACTGTGGTATGC
>NW_026874117.1:0-15714 GCF_032173495.1 Musca vetustissima | reverse complement strand
AACTTGGATTTAGGGTCACTGTGGGGTTGTAGGGTTAGGGTAAGTTGGAGGTTTTGGAAATTCATACTACTGTGTACTAAATTTGGTACAATTTGGATTGTGAGTGAACCGATAGCGTTGGAATTCTGAAACTTGGAATTAGGATCACTGTGGAGTGTAGGTTTGGGTTAAGTAGGAAGTTTTGGAAATTCGTACTACAGTGTACTAAATTTGGTACAATTTGAATTGTGAGTGAACCGAAAGAGTTGTAATCCTGAAACTTGGATTTAGCATCTATGTTTGGGGTAAGTAAGAAGTTTTCGAAATTCGTACTACTGTGTACTTAATATCGTACAATTTGAACTGTAGGTGAACCGATAGAGTTGGAATCCTGAAACGTGGATTTAGGATCACTGTGGGGGTGTAGGATTGGGATATTTAGGAAGTTTTGGAAATTCGTACTGCAGTGTACTAAATTTGGTACAAATTTAATTGTGAGTGAACCGATAGAGTTGCAATCCTGAAACTTGGATTTAGGGTCACTGTGGAGTTGTAGGGTTAGGGTAAGTTGGAGGTTTTGGAAATTCGTACTGCAGTGTACTAAATTTGGTACAAATTGAATTGAGGGTGAACCGATAGAGTTGGAATCCTGAAACTTGGATTTAGGATCATTGTGAGGGTGTAGGATTGGGGTCTGTAGGAAGTTTTGGAAATTCGTACTGCAGTGTACTAAATTTGGTACAAATTGAATTGTGAGTGAACCGATAGAGTTGCAATACTGAAACTTGGATTTAGGGTCACTGTGGGGTTGTAGGGTTAGGGTAAGTTGGAGGTTTTGGAAATTCGTACTACTGTGTACTAAATTTGGTACAATTTGAATTGTGAGTGAACCGATAGAGTTGGAATTCTGAAACTTGGATTTAGGATAACTGTGGGGGTGTGAGTTTAGTAAGAAGTATTGGAAATTCGTACTACTGTGTACTAAATTTAGTACATTTAAATTTGAATTTGGAATCATTATGGGGGTGTAGGATCGGGGTATGTAGGAAGTTTTGTTGGAAGTAGAAGGGTACGAAAAGTACTAAAATGTACCCTTTTTATTAGCGAACGGGAAGAGCTAGAATTCTGAAATTTGGAATGTTGGTCACTGATGGAAAGTTAGAAAGATGTGCAAAAGGGTTTTTGGAAATTCGACCTTTAAGTGTACTAAAGGTACTAAACTTTACTGAATTTATTCCTATTGTATATATATTGAACATATATAGCTGGAATCTTGACATTTAAAATGGAATACATGTAAGGGAAGTGATGTTATGTGTATGTAAAATGGAAATGGTTTGTAAGAATAATCGTACTTATTTGTATGAAAAGTACTTAATTGGTACTAAATTTGGTGGAAGTTGGATTTAGGTGAACAGTGAGTGAAGAGAAATTGGGAATTAAAATGACTGTTGGAGTGTACGACTGAGGTAGATTATGAAATTCGTACTTTTTGGTACGAAAGGTATATATGGTACTAAATTTAGTACAATTTGGATGTTGATTGAAAGGATAGAACTGAAAACCTGAAATTTGGAATTAAGATTTCTGTTGAAGATTGAGCTATAGAGACATCTTTGGAAACTCGTATTTATATGTACGTAAAGTACTAAACGGCACTAGATGGATTTGGGTGAACGGAGAGAGCTGGAAACCAATAATTTGGACTAATGGTTGATGTTTGAATATAGAATTGAGATATGGAAGCATATCACCTACCTACTACTAAATAGTACTATATTTGGTACAACTTGATTAAATGTGAACGGATAGAGCTGGACTCCCGAATTTTTTAATTAAAATTACTGTTGGGGTGTAGGATTGACATAGTTTAGGAAATGTTTAATTATAGAAACAAAAAGTACTAAATGGTACCGAAAAACTTACAAATGTGTGAACGAATAGGGCTGTATTCTGAAATTTTGAATTAATATTACAGTTTGAGTGCAGAATTGAGATATGTCGGTAATTTTTTAAAATTCTTCATTATGGTAAATGGTAAAAAAATTTGGTACAATTTTGATTCGAGTTAACGGATAGAGATAGTAAGTAAGTAGTAAGTTAGTAAGATTAATGAAGTATTGGAATTTCGTACTTATGGATACGAGAAGACCTAATTGGTACTAAATATGGTACAATTCGTTTTGTGTGAGCGGAAATCCTAATATTTGAACTTAAAAATAAGGTTGGAGTGTAGGATGAGGTAGTTTTAAAAATACGTAAATATCTGTACCATTTAGTACTAAGTTAATACAATTTAGATTTGAGTGAAAGGATAGAGATGGATGGATTTGAAAATAAAATAACTCTTATAGCAAAGGATTGAGACAGTGTTGGAAATTCGAACTCATGAGTACGAAAAGTACTAAATATGGTACAATTTGGATCTATGTGAAGAGATATTGCTGTTATCCTGAAATTAATGAATAAAATTACTGTTTTGTGGGAAATTGAGGCAGTTTTAGAAACTCATACTTACGTCTACGAAAAGTAATAAATGGTACAATTTGGATGTTGGTGAACGAATAGAGCTGGAATCTTTAAATGTGGACCTAAGGTTGTTATTGGAGTGCATGACTGAGGTATTTTTGGAAATTTGTACTTTGGGTACGACAACCAAAAAATTTGGTACAATTTGGACTTCGGTGAACGGGTAGAACTCGATTCCTGAATGTTGCAACTTAGGTTACTCTGGGAGTGTAGGAAAAGTACAGAATGGTACCAAATATGGTACAGTTTAGTGAACAAATAGAGCTGAAATTCTTAAATTTGGACTTACGATTGAAAGCAGGTTTGGAATATTGAGATTGGTTTGGTATATGGGTACGAAAAGTGCGGAATGGTTTCACACAGAGCTGAAATTCTGAAATTTGGACTATTTGGAAGAAGGATTGAGGTACATTTGGAAACTTGTACTTATGAGTACGAAAATCACTAAATTTGGAACAATTTGGACTATGGTGGAAGAAAATTCACTAAATTTGGAATAATTTGAATTTGAGTAACGGAGAGATCTGGAAACCTAAAATTTAGAAGGTTGGTCATTGACAGAGAGTTAGAAAGATGGACCAAAGGGTTTTTGGTACTAAATTTAGTGGAGGTGATGGTATAGAGGTAGTCTTGAAAATGTATAATTATGTGTTCGAAAAGTTCTAAATGGAATTACATGTGGAACCTGTACGTTTTTGCTAAAGTGTGGATTTCGGAAAATAGTGCTTATGTGTATGAAGAGTACTTAATGGTAATAAACTTGATATTAAATGTAGGAACAGATTTGGAATTCGGAACTATAGTACAACTAATTATACGGCATTCACGATTTCCAAAAGAAATATTTTTATTTTCCCTTTTCCGCATACGAAGTAGCGGGTACTTTGCTAGTATATATATATATATATATATATAAAAGAGCTTAGTGTTAAGTGAGTGAGGGAGTGAGTGAGTGACTGACTAACAGATCATCGCCCAGACGAAACGGCTGAAGCTAGAAGCTTGAAATTTTGTGTGTGAGTTGTTGCTGGTGTGTAGGCGCGAGATAAGGCTGGGTTTTTGGAAATTCGAACTAGAAGGGCACGAAAAGTACTAAAATGTACCAAATATGGTACCCTTTGTATTAGGCGAACGGGAAGAGCTAGAATTCTGAAATTTGGAATGTGGGTCACTGATGGAAAGTTAGAAAGCTGTACAAAAGGGTTTTTGGAAATTCGACTTATAAGTGTATAGGAGGTGATGCAAATGTGGTATACCCATTTGTTTTTAGATTGCCAAATTTTTATTTTTTATCCGATTAAATTGAAAATTTACACTTAACATGCTACATGTGTTGTCTTCCCATGTATCAATTTGAAAATAATATTATTCTAACAATTTAAGAGATATTTGAGAAAATATTTGAAATCCCATAAAAAGTGATTTTAAAAAAAGTGCAGGTAATGTGGTATACCACATGATGTTAATGTGGTATAGTATAATTTTCACTTCCAATTGATATCTTATATAATTTATCGTTTTTAATGAATGCGAATTAGCTCGAGATTTATGTCTGTTAAGATTTTTAACGGATACGTTGAGTGCAACTTTAATTTTTATTATATAATAATGTCTACACATGGCAATATTTAATTTTTGTATGGAGAAGTTGTTAAAGCTCATAGCCTTTGTTTTTCATCCCTGTGACTCATGGTAGACTCTCGTAGAGTACAAATGTTTCACATAGTAATGAGATTTTGTATAGTGCTGGCCTTTTTTCATGCAGAATCAAGGTATACCACATTACCTACACTTGTGTTTACTGAAGAAATGTCTAGTTTTTTTTCCAAATTGGTGATTATGTGGTGCAATCGGGCATATTATTTGATTTTTAGTTCATACTGATTATTTTAATGCTTTAGTAATAAGGATTAAAGTACATCCGTAAAACAAAAAATTATTTTTAAACTTCAACTGAAAAAAAGTCAATTTCATGAAAAATTTTATTTTTGGTACTGATTCTCAACGTGATTTAAATAAATTAAACAGGTCATTGCTATCTTATTTTTTGAGAACAGCAAAATATAGATCATGTTTCAGTTATTCTAAATTTTTCAATTTACAAAAAAAGTGACTATACCACATTTGCATCACTTCCACTACTAAAAGTACTAAAAATTACTAGATTTAGTTCTAATTGTATATATTTTGAACATATTGAACCTATATAGCTAGAATATTGAAATTTTATATGGAATACAGGTTGGGAAGTGGTGTTTATGTATGGAGATGCTTTAAGAAAATCGTACTTATGTGTATAAAAAGTACAAAATGGTACTAAATTTGGTACTATTTGCATTTAGTTGAGTGTATAGGGATGGAATCCGGAAAATCAGAATCAGGACTACTATTGGAGCACGGGATTGAAGTAGCTTTAAAAAATCGTACTTATGTGTATAAAAAGTACAAAATGGTACTAAATTTGGTACTATTTGCATTTAGTTGAGTGTATAGAGATGGAATCCGGAAAATCGGAATCAGGACTACTATTGGAGCACAAGATTGAAGCAGCTTTAAAAAATAGTACTTATGTGTACGAAAAGTAAATTTGGTGCAAGTTGGATTTAGGTGAAAAGATAGAGCTGGAGTCTTCAAATTCTAAAAAAATGAATGTTGAATGTAGGATTGAGGTAGCTACTTATTGGCACCAAATTTAGTACCAATTTGGATTTTGCTTAAACGAATGACCTTAAACCTTGAAATTTGGAATTCTGATTACTGTTGAAGATTGAGCTATAGAGACATCTTTGGAAATGCGTATTTGTGTGTACGAAAAGTACTAAACGGCACTAGATTTGGTACAATTAGGATTTGGGTGAACGGAGAGAGCTGGAAACCTAAAATTTTGAATAATGGTTGCTGTTGGAATATTGAATTGAGATATGGAAGTATAGTACTTATGTGTACTAAATGGTACTATATTTGGTACAACTTGATTATTTGAGAACGGATAGAGCTGGACTCCAGAATTTTGGAATTAAAATTACTGTTGGAGTGTAGGATTGACATAGGTTTGGAAATTTTTAATTATAGAAACAAAAAGTACTAAATGATAAAGGCTGATATTCTGAAATTTTTAATTAATATTACAGTTGGTGTGCAGAATTGAGATATGTCGGTAGTTTTGAAAATTCGTCAGCATGTGTACTAACTGGTACAACATTTGGAACAATTTTGATTAGAGTTAACGGATAAAGATGGTAAATGAAAATTACAAAATTAAGGAAGTATTGGCATTTCGTACTTATTGATACTAATATGGTACTAAATATGATACAATTCGTTTTATTTGAGCGGGAATCCTAGAATTTGGAGTTAAAATTTAGGTTGGAGTGTAGGATGAGACATGGAGGTAGTTTTAAAAATGCGTAATTATCTACATATATAAAAGAGCTTATATATATAACAGAGATTATCGCCCAGACGAAACGGCTGAAGCTAGAAGCTTGAAATTTTGTGTGTGGGTTGTTGTTGGTATGTAGGCGTGAGATAAAGCTGGGTTTTTGGAAATTCGAACTAGAAGGCGAACGGGAAGAGCTAGAATTCTGAAATTTGGAATGTGGGTCACTGATGGAAAGTTAGAAAGCTATACAAAAGGGTTTTTAGAAATTCGAACTATAAGAGTGTATTGAACATATATAGCTAAAATCTTGAAATTTTATATGGAATACAGGTTGGGAAGTGGTGTTAATGTATGGAATTAGTTTAAGATTTTCGTACTTATGTTTTTTATAAAGTATTAAGTGGTACTAAATTTGGTACTACTTGCTTTTAGTTGAGTGTATATAGATGGAATCCTGAAAATCGGAATTAGGACTACTGTTGGAATACAGGATTGAGGTACCTTTAAAAAATCGTACGTGTGTGTACGAAAAGTACTTAATGGTACTAAATTTTGTGCAAGTTGGATTTCGGTTCACAGATCTGGAGTCTTGAAATTGGGAATAAAAATGAATGAATTAAATTGGGAAGTGTAGAATTGAGGTAGTTTTGGAAGTTCGTACTTATTGGTACGAAAAATACTGAATGGTACTAAATATAGTACAATTTGGATTTTGCTTAAACGAATGAGCTTAAACCTTGAAATTTGGAATTCTGATTGCTGTTGAAGATTGAGCTATAGAGACATCTTTGGAAATTCGTATTTGTGTGTACGAAAAGTACTAAACGGCACTAGATATGGTACAATTTGGATTTGGGTGAACGGAGAGAGCTGGAAACCTAAAATTTGGAATAATTGTTGCTTTTAGAATATAGAATTAAGACATGGAAGCATAGTACTTATATGTATTATTAAAATTATTTTTGGAGTGCAGGATTGACGGAGTTTAGGAAATTCTTAATTGTAGAAAAAAAAATACTAAATGGTACCAATGGATAGGGAGATCCTGAGATCCTGAAAATTTGAATTAATATGACTGTTGGATTTCGGTAGTTTTGAAAATTTGTCATTAGGTGTACTAAATGGTACTAAATTTGGTACAGTTTAGATCAGAGTGAATGGATAGAGATGAAAATTTTAAATTTTGAATGCAAATCACAGGATTAAGGTAGTATTGAAATTTCGCATTTTTGGATACGAGAAGCTCTAAATGGTATTAAATAGAGTACAATTCGTTTTGTGTGAGCTGGAATCCTAAAATTTGGAATCAAAATTAAGGGTGGAGTGTAGGGTTGAGATATCGAGGTAGTTTTGAAAATGCATGATTATGTGTACTAAATGGTACTAAGTTTAGTACAATTTGGATTTAAATGAAAGGATAGAGATAGACATAGAAAACTTATATTTGAAAATAAAATTACTGTTAGAGTACAGGATTGAGACAGTATTGAACGTAGACAGTATCAAACTTAAAGTACGAAAAGTACTAAATATGCTACAATTTGGATTTATGTGAACGGATAGGGCTGGGATCCTGAAATTTATGATTAAAATTACTGTTGGAGTGTGGAATTGAGGAAGTTTTATAAAATCGGACTTACCTCTACGAAAAGTAATCATTGGTACTAAATTTGGTTCTTGGTGAACGGATAGAGCTGGAATTCTTAAATGTGGACTAAAGGTTATTATTGGAGAACATGACTGCGGTAGTTTTGGAAATTCGTACTTAAGGGTACGAAAAGCACAAAATTTGGAACAAATTTTGACTTAGGTGAACTTGTAGAATTGGAATCCCGAATGTTGCAACTTAGGTTACTGTGGGAGCGTAGATTTGATATAGTTTGGAATATGGGTACGAAAAGTACAGAATGGTACCAAATCTGGTACAATTTGGTTTTTGGTGAACAGACAGATCTGGAATTCTTAATTTTTGACTTACGATTACTATTTGAAATCAGTATTGAGGTATGTTTGGAAATTCGTACTTATGAGTACGAAAAGTACTAAATTTGGACCTTGGTGGGATTAAGATTACTGTTGGAGAGTAAGATTGATGTAGTTTTAGAAATTCTTACGTATGACTATGATGGTACTAAATTTGGAACAATTTGGATTTGGTTGGGTCCTGAGATTTGGAATTTAGATTACTGTTAAAGTGTAGTATTTTGCTATGGAGATAACTTTGGAAACTCGAATTGATGTGTAGGAATAGTAAATAGAATAGCAAATGCACTAAATTTCGATTTCGGCAACGGAGAGAGCTGGAAACCAAAGGGTTTTTTATACTGACTGGTACTAAATTTAGTGGTGGTGGTATGGAAGTAGTCTTGAAAATGTGTAATTATGTGTTCAAAAAGTACCAAGGATGAACCCTATTGAAATTGGGAAAAATCGGTTCAGATTTAGATATAGTTCCCATATATATTTTAGTCAGATTTTAGGTAAATAGTGCACCAAACTCCCTATATATCCTTCGATTTATACGAAATTAGGCACAGCGAACTGAATTGAGTCTAGAAAGATGTGTGTTAAACATCATGAAAATCGGTTCCAATTTAGATATAGCTCCCATATATAACTTCGTCCGATTTAATGTAAATGGTGTACCAAAGTCCCTATATATCTTTCGACTTGCACGAAATTTTGCATGGGATACTTTACTAATTTCCTTACTGGTTTTAATCTCTTTAATGGAAGTAAGAAATATTACAGAAAATAGTGCTTATGTGTATGAAGAGTACTAAATCGCAAACTATATTACAACAAATTTGCAGTATTCACGATTTCATATGACATATTTTTTGTATTACCTTTCCGCATACGAAGTAGCGGGCACTTTGCTAGTACTGACATAAAAGTATATCATGCAAGAGAAAATTCGTAATATGTTAATGTTTACGTATATTTACAATATCGGTTAGGCTGTAATTTGGCCTTCCAAGTTTTCTCCAAAAAAGATTCTTTATATAAATGAATATTTATTAATAATATATTTCCTCTAACCATTCATTCAAAAATTATACAAAATATAAAAAATTATATTTGCTGATTTATTTTCATTTGAATGACAAATTTTATATAGACCTCACCATGATGTAGAAGGTATGGACTTTTCAATTGATCTGTCATTTATGCATATTCCGCCCACTGTTTTGTTGATATATAATAAAAATAGACGATGTTACATACCTAATATTATTTTATATATGTAGTGTCAATGTGTAATAAAACTCCAGAATTTCTTCTAACCATTTCTGCAAAAATTACAAAAATCGGTTAAGTATTTGCTGAGTTATTAACATTTGAAGCCAAATATCTTCCATAATATACCTACTGTTCGGTGCTGGGCGCCTATTACCTTAAAATGAAAAATCACACAAAAATCGAGTTTTTGAGAAGGACAATTTTTTGAAAATGTTCAGAAGATATTTGGCTTCAAATGTTAATAACTCAGCAAATACTTAACCGATTGTTATACAATTTGCAGAAATATTTAGTGAGAATTCTGCATTTTTGTTACGGCCCTACGTAGACATGGTTATCCTTTTCGTGGTTTCACAAGTAAACGTAAATAAAACACATATAAAATATTTTTATGATATATTTATTTGATTATAATATATTTTTATTACATATTGTTGATATTGACACTTATTGGGCGGTATTCAATACACAACTTGTCGAATGTTGATTTTTAAGTGCTCAAGACTTGAAGGATTATCTGCATAAACGCGGTCAAATAGTGTCAAATCGAAAAGGACGAGAAATTATGCGGCTAGGAATTGTCTTTTGCAATAAAGACATATTCGATCGAGTCATGTGGCACCGTCTTGTTGAATCAACATATTCTCCAAATTGTATTCTTCAATAGAAGGCGAAAATGGTCGGTTATCATATAACCAAAATGATCCGAATTGATGGTGACAAATGATCCATAGTCGTTTTCAAAGAAGTAAGGCCTCTAAGCGACTATCTTCAATTACTTGCGGATTTTCCAACCTGAATCTCCTTTTAAAGTTCGATATATGGCTGTTGCAGAATCATAATTTTAGCAGTAGGTTTTTATAATTTGTATGCGTTGTGAGATAGTTAACGATCCATTTTCGTCAATGTCAGAATATCAACTGACAGGAAAAAATATGGTTTACAACTTCGAGTGAGAGATGTCGAATTCTGGTCCAATATTTTTGAAACTAAATAATAGTCATCAAGGAAAGGACAAAATAAAACATTGGTTATTTAGTGCAGCATTTAGATAGGAAGGTAATGACGGTATTTTCTTGTGAGCCATACAAAAACAACATCTTTTTAGCTTTCCAGAGGTGACATTTTTGTGAAAATCCGTCCGTTGCTGAGATATAGCCAATTGAAGTTAAGCTTGACTCAAAATATAGATGCTACATAATTCTGTTTGCCTGGTGTCGCAAAATTCAAAAGAGGTTATATTTTAGATTTTTCAAAAGACAGTATTTGCTAGCAATGTTGTCAGAACAGAACTTCACTAAATCAAATCATAATTTGAGGCATAATAATAATATAAGGAATGGAATTTCAAGCTAACGCTTAGAAGTATGCTTTAAAATTATCTTATTTTAGAAAATCGCATAGAAAAACACAATATGCGATCTGGCAACATTGCTATCAAATTTTGCCATTTGGAAAATGTAAAATATCGCTATTTTGGAATTTGTGATACCAGGCGAACAGAATAGTGTAGTAGCTATATTTTGATTCAAACTAAAATTGGACAGACTATATCTCAGCAACGAATAGAGATATTTACATGGAAATTTCAACGCTGGCTAGCATTAATGATGTAGTTTTTATATGCCCCACATAGATATACATTTATTGCATCCATATCATCATTTACTGCATCATAATCGTATATTTTAGAAATATTTAGTTAATGTGACTGAAATTTGCAAACATCCAGTAGGGAAAGGTCATAAGTCGGATGGGTCGACAATAAGATATTCTACACTACATTAGACATATAAAATCTTATCATAGCAACGCATTATAAATCATATTTTCGATAAAAGTTAAGTCATATTTACTTTTGAAAATATACATACAGAGAATGACTTTTAGATATCCGTCTGCTCATGAATTAATTGGTTTGTTCCCGTACTGCAAGAATCTACTATTTTTTACTACGATAACACTTTTTTCCTTTATGATATCGGAAAAAATAGTAAAAACTCGTAGATTCTTGCAGTACGGGAACAGACCAATTGTTAACAAAGAAGCGAACCAAAATTTCAATCGAAAAGAAAATCAAATAATGATATAAATGGGAGCTATTATAGCTAAACCTGAACAGATTTCAACCTAACTAAATATACGCTCAATTAGGTACGCTATGAAGAAATTGGACCAATATATTATATGGGAGCTATATCTAAATCTGGACCGATTTTCACTAATTTCAATGGGGTTCGTCCTTTGCCAAATAAATAAGCAGTGCCAAATGTTATCGCATTTGGATCATATATTGTACTTAATTGCCATTAAGTCAAGGACAGACAGATTGACGGACGAACATCCCTTACTGAATAAACTCAGAAATTGATTCCATAAATATCGGCAACATAAAATACGGGCCTATATTGTTACACTTTGTGGTGTGGGACATGTAAAAACTACGTCTTTTTGGCATTTCCGTGGTGAACATTTCATATTAATATCTCTATTCGTTGCCGAGATATAATCAATTGAATTTTAGCTTGTATCAAAATATAGCTGCTACACAATTATGTTCGCCTGGTATCAGAAATTCAAAAATAGCAATATTTGCATTTTCTACAATGGCAAAATATGCTAGCAATGTAGCCAGATCATGCAAAAATAGTTCCCTAATGCAAATTATATTTTGTGACGTGATATAATAAAAGGAACAAAATTTCAAACTAATGACTAAAAGTATACTTTAAAATTACTTTTTTTTTAAAGAAACACTACCTGCGATCTGGCAACATTGATAGCAAATTTTGCCATTTTGGAAAATGTAAAATATCGCCGTTTTTGAATTTGTGATACCCGGCGAACAGAATTGTGTAGCAGCCATATTTTGATACAAGCTTAACTTCAGTTGGCTATATCTCAGCAACGAATCGACGGATTTACATGAAAATTTCGGCATTGAAAAGCTAAAAACATGTCGTTTTTATATATTCCATTCTTAAAAAAATAAAAACCTTTTATGCGATAAAATCATGTATTTTGGAATGTTTAGGAAATATGCTAAGCTTTCGGATTCTTGCTGGATGAAAAACATTATTGCCGAAAATGTTCGGTTCAAGTTTGGATATAACCCACAAATAACGTATGCAGTTTCATTTTGGGTATTTTGCTAATTTTATTCCAATTTCTCCATCGAAGTGACTGTAATTTAAAATTTCTGTTTCTTGGAGGTTGCGAAATATTTTAGCAAAACTATTTCGTTATAGATTCTTGGTTTGAAGTACCATACCAGTCGTAGAGTTGGTATTTTGAAGAATTCAACGCATAATTACAGCAAAGTGGCTGCAAATCGGCCATCCGGAAGGATGGATAGATACATATATTTATTTTGTTAGTTGAATGTCTTCAGCTGAATTTCTCCACCGAAGTGGTTATAGTATCAGGTTTTTGAAGATCATTTGAAATGAAAAACATTTTTCCAGAAAACGTTCCATGTTTTGACATGGCTTTTTTACTGACATGGCTTACAAAAATAATGCCCTTGTTTCGGTATTTTAAAGATTTTATCTGCATAATTCACCCAAGGAAGCTGTAATTTGAGATTCCGAGTTCTTAGAGATTGTGAAAAATTTTTGTAACACTATTTTGTTATAGGTCCATATTTTGATATAGGTTTAACCACTAATTATTCGGTAGTTTTAAGGTATTGGCAACAATTTCTCACCATAGTGGCATTCCGGGATCTAGGAGGGTGAGAAACATCATTGTAGAATATTTTCCTTTCCTTTGGTACACCATTTTCCTTAAATCGGACGAAAATATATACGGGAGCTATATCTAAATCTTAACCGATTTTCAGGAAACTGAACACACATCATTCTAGACCCAATTCATTATGTTGTGCCAAATTTCGTGCAAATCGAAAGATGTATAGGGACTCTGGTGCCCCATTCACCTAAAATCGGACGAAAATATATATGGGAGCTATATCTAAATCGGAACCGACTTTCACGAAACTTAGCACACGCCATTTTAGACTTAATTCAGTACGCTGTGCCGAAATTCGTGCAAATCGAATTATTTTCAGGGACTTTGGTGCACAATTTACCTAAAGTCGGGCGAAACTATATATGCGAGCTATATCTAAATCTGAACCGATTTTCACGAAACATAACACACATCATTCTAGACATAATTCAATTTCGTGTAAATCGAAGTATATATGTTGCACCATTTACATTAAATCGGACGAAAATATATATGGGAGCTATATCTAAATCTGAACAGATTTTTCCCAATTTCAAAAGGGTTCGTCCTTGGGCCAAATGAATGAACTGTGCCAAATTTCATCCAATTCGAATTTGTTTACTACTTTAAAATGGACAGACGGACATGTATAAATCGACTCAGAGGAAACCATGGGCCTTTCTCGATTTCTTTCGCCTGTTACAAACATATGCACAAAGACATAATACCATTTACCACAGTGTGGTGAAGGATATAAAATAATCTAAATCTGACAAAGATACATATGAGAGCTAACCTAAATCTGAACCGATTTGCATTAATTTCAATGGGGTTTATCATTTAGCCAAATAAATGAACTGTGCCAAATTTTATTGCATTGGGATCATATATTGTACTTAATTGCCATTAAGTCAAGGACAGACAGCTTGACGGACGAACATGCCTAACTGAATAAACTCAGAAATTGATTCAATAAATATCGGGACATGTAAAAACTACACCCTTCTACGATTTCAGTGGTTTTATATTAATATCTCTATTCGTTGCAGAGATATAATCAATTGAATTTCGGCTTGTATCAAAATATAGCTGCCACACAATTCTGTTCGCCTGAGGACACAAATTAAAAAATTGTTATATTTGGCATTTTCTAAAATGGCAAAATATGCTAGCAATGTTGCCAGATCATGCAAAAATAGTTCCCTAATGCAAAGTACATTTTGTGACGTGATATAAAAAATTGAACAAAATTTCAAACTAATGCCTAAAAGTATGCTTTAAAATTATGTAATTTAATAAAACAACAAAGAAAACACTACCTGCGATCTGGCAACATTGATAGCAAATTTTGCCATTTTGGAAAATGTAAAATATCACTATTTTTGAATTTGTGATACCAGGCGAACAGAATTGTTTAGCAGCTATATTTTGATACAAGCTTAAATTCAAATGGCTATATCTCAGCAACGAATGGACGGATTTTCATGAAAATTTCGGCATTGAAAAGCTAAAAAGATGTAGTTTTTATATTTTCCAAAATTATATGCACTAAATGCCTTTTAAGAGACAAAATCGCGAATTTTGGAAAGGTTTGATAGATGCTATTGAAATTTGTAAATATTAATAAAAAAATATGTTAACATACTTTTCATAATTATTGTAGAAAATGTTCGGTCCAAGTTTGGATATAACCCACAAATAACGCATTCAGTTTCATTTTCGGCACTTAGGAAATTTTATTTGAATTTCTCCATCGAAGTGGATGTAATTTAGAATTTTGGTTTCTAGCAGGTTCAGAATATTTTCGCAATTGGGTTTTATAAAGATTTTAACCTCTTAATTCAACTAATGTAGCTGTAATTTAAAATCCCGAGTTCTTGGAGGTTATGAAATATTTTTGCAAAACTATTTCGGTATAGGTCCATATTTCGACATAGTTCCCACATAAAGTTCGCCACCAAATATTTAAGGTGTTGGTTACAATTTCCCACCGAAGTGACATTCCGAGATCTTGGAGTGTTTGGAGTGTGAGAAACATCATTGCAGAATATTTTCGAAATAAGTCTATGTTTTGACGTAGCTTCCATGTAAAGGTCTTGATACCCTGCACAATAAGGTGGAGTGTATCATTCCATTTGCAACACCTAGAACTATTCACTGAAGACCTCACAATAAAATTCTATGTTTATATATGGGTTTCCGTCTACCTGCTCGTCTGTTGAAATTACGATAGAGATCACAATATTTAACATAGACCTTTGAAAGTTTGCTCTGACATTGCTAGTATTTCTAGGTTGTTTGGTATTGTATATAGGATATGTCCACGTTTTGGTGTAACCACCATATAACGGTACCCCCACCATGTAATATTTTTCGAAGTGATACCTACCTCCCTGCAAAATTAAAAACACGGTACAATATAACAATGATTATATATAGATTTATTTAAAATATAAATTCTTATAGAATATTCATCTATTTTTTTTTCAAATAATATAGATGATATATATATATATATATAACGCACATGTATATACACACATACATTCTTATATTTTTTCCTAACGTATAAAATTATATAAAAAACTAATTTTTCATAAAAATAGAAGATAGATGTTTCATATAAAAAATCAGGATGAAATGAGAACGAAAAATACATAACTTAAACTAAATATACAAATTGATAAAATGAATTTGTTAATAATTTTTGTTGTTGTTTTTGTTTTTCATTTTTGGGGGGCGGTTAAAATTACATCCTTCGGAAATGATGGCAAATACAAAAACGAAACGATTAACGAATTAATGCTGCAAATGATTCAACTACTTGGTTTCGAACAAAAACTTATTGGTGG
>NW_026874116.1:0-15646 GCF_032173495.1 Musca vetustissima | reverse complement strand
ATATATTATCGATTGATTTTATATAATTAACGCACCAAGGAACCAATATATGGCTGATAGGAACAAAACTTACTGAAATTAATACAACCTAACCTGTTAAAAGTTTCGTTGAGTGGTCATACTTTTGTCCCATTTTACTTGTAAAAATATTAAATTTCTTATAATTAATATATATTTATATTTATATATATATATATATTCTTTTATTTATAGCAACTTCGTTTTCCGGGTCTTATGGCATATTCACAACTCAAGGTACAGTATTCTCTTTTTTACGTTTTTACCCAACATTCCAATGCATTGTGAAATATTCGATTATTGTTTGCTTTGATTCTAATACCATATTGTACAGCTTTTAACCTTTTTTAACCCAATCATTGGCCATAATTGATGTTTAGTGGTTGTGCACTTTGACACAGATGGCACTGCTTTTAACGCGCCGGAAGTTCGCTAGAATATTGGCTACAAAGAAAGCGAATTGTATCACGTTGAAACTTCAAAGCGAACAAAAATTATTTTTGAAGGCAAAACACATTTGCAATGCGAGGACAACCTCAAGACAATGGGATGGATTTCTAATATTGAACATCGTTTAAAGAAATGCTCAAAGGAAAATATAAATCAAACAGAATTTGAAACTATAGCAACTAATACCTTTTTTCGAAATACTTATCTCGCACATTGTTATAATTCACTACGGAGATTTGGACATACTTCCCTTTTGGAATAGATAACAACACTACGTACCAAAGGTGCCAGATTCGACAGAATATTGTTTACTAACAACAAACTAACGATATTACAAGACTATAATAGGCTTCTTCCGCTTTTCGATAACTAACAAACTAAAGGTAAAAATTCAATTTTCAACTTTGACAATGACAAAGTAAAACAAGAAGAAAGTCATTGATGTACATGTTCGTCATCATCATTGGCATCATGGTTGTTGTTGTCGGCAAGAAACCAAAATGACAACAACACCGACATCACCAGTGTTGAAATGATAAAAAAGTGTCGATTTTTCATGTTTCGTTAACTGACGACTTGTGGGGTGATAGAATGGAAGGAAGGATGGATGGTATCATATGCGAGTAATGCTATTGTAGTTGTTTTTATTTTTTTCTGTCATTCTCTTAGTCAGTTTGTCGGATTTGCCCCTCTTCACTGACGACAATGACTACTTAACAATATCTTCAGATTCCAATTAAGGACAAACATGTTGTTGATCGTTTATCAACATCAGAATTCAGTAGTGGCGTCCATTCTTCTTCTATTGGGTCCATTGGTGTTTATTAAGTGGCCCGATGAATAAATCGAAAATATAGGCATACACGTATGAGGTAAATTATGTGGGGTATGTGGCAAAGTATTATTTTTCAGAATTTCGAAATTGGAAATATCTCATATTTTAATCACTATATAAGGTAATAATAATATAAGGTAATTCAATTTCTTTTAAAACTCGGGATCTCTATATTTAGGCAATGGCATTGTTAATAGTCTATCAGTAGGTTGTATATACGTTTAGAAAACTATGCTAGGAACTTGATCATAGCAAAATTAAGCGGGACCTCAGTATGTATCGAAAACCCTGAGATGCCAAATTATAGCCTTTTCGGTGGGAAAAATCAAATAATCCCTTAAAATACCGAAAATATTGGCGGCATAGATGTATGTATGTGGCGTTCAGGAATCATCGGGGAAGAGCAATCTCGTCTCAACAATTCGAGACAGACGGGGACTAGATTTGAATAAATGTAGAGACAAACGTCTTGCGCACAGCTCTTCCAATTTGAAAGACCCTGTTTCGAAAAGTTCTCATCCACTAGATAATTCCATTTTGCGTCGATTTCCGGAGAATTTTTTTCAAACACTCCAAGAGCTGCCTCATATACCATGTTTCAGATCCATATAACAGCACGGGTAATATCAACGTCGAATTGAGTGTGAGGTCTCAGGTTCCGCAGTTGGTCCGAGTGTTGGTCTTTTCGCCATTTTCTGCCAGCCTCACTTTGGCAGACTCCTTCTCAATTCGTTTAAAGGTGGCTGTTACCGCTGTCGTCGGAGTAGGCGAGTACCATATGCTGTTTGGTGTATAGAGTGCCATTTCTGTTCACCTTTGCGTCTAGTATGACCTTTTCCAGAAGGATGTTAAACGGGTCACACGAAAAACTGTCACCTTGTCTGAATCCTCGTTCGGTATTATCTTGTGCCAGTTAAAGTTATCCTGCAAAGCCTTATTAATTTTGCAGGAATGTCGAACGCAGACATGGCTTTAAACACCTCTGAATGGATATGACTGTCGAATGCGGCTTTATAGTCGACGAATAGGTGGAATGTGTCGATATGTTTTTCGGGGATTTTTTTCCAGGATATGGTGCAGAATGAGGCACAGAGGTTTTAATTGGCCGAAATGAAACGAAGAAACAAAAGCCCAAAGCATACAGATACCTATAATGGTAGGTCTCCGGAAGAAGAATCGCGGGATTCCGAAGAATAATAAAAGCTTATAGTCGGTTGATACAAAGAGAAAGCTGAACCAAAGTTATAAGACGACTTCACGAAAATCCGTCAACTGAGTGTGGCAGAGTTTCAGAAATGTCCGTTAATCCCAAAGGTATTAACGGGACTACACGAAAGATGGAGATTACTGCGATAACAAAGGAGCCTTCATCTTATGCAATAGTACAAAGGAGACATATCAAATGTCAAAGCCGCGAAGAAAGAGCTACCCGCCATCTGAGTCAACTTATGTTAAAGGAGACTGCCATAAGAATCCATCAACTGAGGGCGGCAAAGTGTTCTCTAACGTCCAGAAGACACGAGCAACCTCGGAATCATTTGTAAATTCAGGACAAAAGGACAACAACTGGAGGCGCCATATTATGCGAATGCACCTTGGAGCGTGATCAATCAAATCATCAATAAGATCCTGAAACATCTTCTGCAAGTATGGGACCCAATACGTCTGTTAAGCTGCGAGTTAAAGGAGGAAGATCTAATGCTACCGTTTGATTAGTCAAATAGAAAATGAGCCATAAGAAAGGTGGTATATAGGATTGACTTCCTACAGGAGATAACCCAACTCAACCTGACGAAAAAGATTATTTCCCAACTACAAAAGCCAACTGACTTTGACAGAGGATGGAATTGGTAGTTTTCCACAGAATAATGGATTCTTCTTGGGGTAGTGCTAGGTATGATACATGACAATACCTGCCAAGACATAGGTTAAGACGTATTAAGTGTCCTTCTAGATTGAGAAAGCAAATATCGGAAAGGGGTAAGCCAATATAAAATGAAGTGAGGGAGTAACACTTACCAAAATGTAGAGGAGCCGAAGAGAAGAACAGCGTCTCGCAAGAAGACCGTCTATTGGAGGCCATAAAAATAAATATCGAATAGAAAAATTAATTAAGTAGTAAAAAAATAAGTATGTAAAAAATATGGTATCTTCATTAAACCGCTGCAATTGGCAAATATTTTATGCAAATACATTTTTAAACGGAGGAACTTCCAAAAAACTTTTGATTTTTGATCGCAATAGTTGTCAAAATCCGACGCGACCGTACCAAAAGGGGGGAATTGTAACTGAATCATCCGACTCGCTGATACCACAACCAAAGATGGACGTGCAGTACCTAGTTACGAAAGCAAAATAATTAGGTAACGAAGTACTTATTAGCTATGCTAACTCAAACCACGTGGTTCTACCGGACCGAACGTTTCCACCTTTTTACCATGAGGTGGATATTCAAGAACGATCCGAAGGCTATGCCAAGGTGATAGAAAACAGTCCATTCTGTGGAAACATGTCCCATATATATAGAAAATATTGGGGGTTTATCCTAATTAATATTTGTTAATAGAATTAGGTTTGGAGGTATATATATATATATATTTTCCTCTCCCTCCACTTTCATCACGATTATCTTACTTAATAAAACTCCTTACAAGAACCCTCGCATTTATGCATACATGGTCTCAATTCAAAATAGAATAGGGGTATGTAAAAACAGCACAAGGATGATATTGTTAATTAAATCTCTGAAATTAAAATGTTTTGTTTGTTTAAATTGAAAAATTCTCATAAAATAGAAAAAATACATCACTGAATAGACAAAAGGCAATAAATAAACAAAAAAAGGGGTTTATTAATTGTGGCTAACTAATACCTAGCAGTCTATGGATATTGAAAACAAGTTCAGTTTGTAGATGTTGTTTCCAATAACGACTTTCGGAAACAACAATATTACGATATTGAGGATGTACAGGCATTCGATAACAATGACATTTTAGTTTTTTGAAAATGTTAGTTAACACAAAACCAACATGGAGAACAAATAACTATCATGAAAATGAATTGTCATAGGGAAGAAGAAAAAATGTCTGACAAGTTACTTATAACAAAATTTTGGTCCCTTTTGCACATTCGCGGAGGACTCAATATCACTTAATTGTTTATAGGATTATATTGAGGCTATAAACAGTTTTGACATTACAAATCTTAACATAATTAATTTACTTTGAACATTCATTTGGAAATATAAACCATATTTATTAACTTTTTTAATTCATGTCGATTACGGGGCGTTGAAGCGTGAAATTTGCTTTTCAATTCATACATGTGAATTATTACACCCTACACCACACATTGGTACATGGTAGAGATGATCAAAATAGACACATAGTTACTTTTGACGATATGCATAGAAATACTTTCTGGGTCGATTCAAATGAGATGGAGTCTGGCCTATTTCATATATTTAGCCCAACGTCGCACCCCTCTTCAAATTGGTGAAAATCTGCCCTATTTCATGTGTACCTCCCACATATGTACATTTTTGGACCGTCTTCATTGAACATAACGTAAATGTCTTATGAAGTTATGTAGAAATATTGACAATATAAGTCCAAGTTCTCTGAAGAAGATATTTACACCTTCGCTTAGGACCATATGTGGAAATACCTGGAGCTAGATGGACATTTATATATGGATTATGGATCAGCATTTATAATAATTGATCAAAATTTATAATGTAAATAATATTTTCAATAGCAAACATCCTAGGAGTATGCCCAAATGTTCAATATTGCGAGCTTTATCGTGATTTCAATATCGCCTAGATACCTCAGACACAAAGACGGATTTACCATCGGCATATAATTTTATTTTGATGAAAAAATATATACTTATGGGGTCTTCTGTAAATATTTCAAGGCGTTTTAAACGGAATGAAACCTTATTAGTATAAAATGTTAAAACGAAATTAAGTTAGGACATTGTTTCCTAAAAATTCATCAAATCAGCCGAGGCCTGCTATTAAGATGTGATGGAAAATATTTTTTCGCCAGAAATGAGGAATGTCATATTAGAGCAATTTTGGTTGGAAAATATAGTAGGAAAGTTTTTAAATTCTTAGCAGGCTCGAGGCAAAACATTTGCAGCTTTTCCAGTTTTAAAGATCATGTTTTGATATTATTATTTTCCACTTGATCTTTTCGTGGCCTTTCCCTTCTGCGTGAACCATCGCTCGCTTTTTCACAACAGGACCTAGTCACCATATTCACTGCAGTTCGATACGTCTGATGTCTGAATATATTCGACGGCTATATTCACCGTCGACGCAGATCAGCCTGTAGATCTTTCGGGGAATTTTTCTCTGAAACACTTAAAAACTACCTAATCTGCTTGCACAAGTATCCATGATTCAGATCCATACAGCAGCACGAGTAGTATCAGCGTCTTGTAGAGTGTGATTCTGATATGGCGAGAGGTAGCCTTGTTCTAAAAGTATTTGTGCACGGATGCAGATGTTCCAATCATTGGGCATGCATTCATCTAGCCAAATTCTACTAATCAGTTGATGCATGCCCCTGATCACCGTCTGACCATCGACCTTGAATAGTTCGGTTGGTAAACCATCGATAGCTGCTGCCTTATATACACCGTAATCTCCTGTTTCTGTGGTATCTTATTCACCGCTTGATAACACAAGCTTTGCAAAATGCTTCTTCCATATCCTCAACACCTATATATAATTGTCACCAGGTTTCCTTCTTCATATCAACAGGAGGATGTGTTTTACTCGTTCCGAACTTTATTCTGTCCCCTGTATATCTAGATGGTCTTGTGTATATCGAGATGCTGGAATTTGCTGCTGCCAACTATCAAGTTTTTTGCTGCCGCGAAGTTCATCAACCTCATACCGTTGTCGGATGTTTCTTCGTGTAGTCAGAATTTTCAGATTGTGGGACCAAAATTATTTTCCCTTCCAATTTTTGCATTAAAATCTTCTAACAAAATTTCCAAAGCTACTTTTGACGATATACGTAGAAACACTTTTTGAGTCTATTCGAATGAGATGAAATATTGCCTATATCATTTATTTGGCCCATCGACGCACCTCTCTTCAATTTGGTGGAAATCTACTTAGACTTATATGTACATATGTATATCTTTTGTTCGTCTTCATTGATCATAACGTACCTTACGACATCTGTTTATAAAGTGATTGATCTCTCCACCTAGGATCATATCTGGAAATACCTGGAGCTAGCTGGACCTATATAAGGGCTAAAATAATATTTTCCCATTATTTTTGTATTAAAATCTTCTAGTAAAATTTTAATGTCTAGTCAGTGAAGCGGCCATATGCTGTTTCAAAAATGTCTTTGGAGCATGCGCGCAAATAAACGTGATGTTGAAGAACTTCGCTTTTATACGGATTATAACAATTCACCCATCTACTGGTGAGAATATGGAGAAGAGGTATTTTATTCTCCTCTTAACCATAAATCCGCAGCTATGTTAACCATAAATGGTAGCTATAATACAGTACGTAATCATCTAATTTACATACGCATGACCCTTTTTATCGTATTATGTAAGGTGATCGGTCAAAGCAAAAACTACGGGGCGTCAACATTAGGAGGGGTTGGTTTCCTTTTTTGTTAATTTCTCATATTAAGTGGAGTTTGGGAGTGTCGGAAACTAACGCGAAGTCTCAACCCATTTTCTTATGGGTGAACTCGCGGCATGTTGAATGTAGCTACCTCAGGTGGCACCGCATAAAGGTCAGTCTCTACAATTTAGATGTAAGAGGGACCAAAATAGGCCGGGGCTTTGCCATGTTAAAACCAGTCAGATCCGTTGCATGGTATCTATTCTCTTCGTTATAAAATACTGAAAAAAGGAAGGGTCGTCATATGGGCCTACCTTAAATTTGCGAGCTCTATAGTAATTTTTAACAGAGACATTCAATGCAAAATCGACATATAATTTTATTCTGACTGAGGAAAATATATAGATTATGCGGCCTTCGACAAAATATTAGTGTAGTGCATCAAGTTTTTAGTAACGCCATTACCATGGAATTGTTTCAAGCAACAGGTTTAACACCAATGATGCTTTTTCATTTGTTATTCATTTGATGTCATTGTGACTTTTATTTAACTCATGTAAAATACATATGGACATGCATTGCTATGTGGGATTGTAGGAGACAGTTAAACGATGTATGAGTATCCTGATGTAGTAAATGTGAATGTGTTGCCTTATCATCGTCACTAAAGTCCACTGGCTATGAATCGTTTATGAGGTAGCAAGCAAAAAAAGATTCATTTAAAAACCAATTAATGTTGAATGAATTTCAATATTTTTTTACATTCATAATTGATTTTCCAAAATTGAATGACATTCAGTTGAATGACATTCAGACTGTCGGTTTTGGGAACAATTGAGTTATTGTCTGATGTAAATCACAGACATACGTTTGAATTTGGAATATTTTCTTTACTATGAAAGTTAACATTTCAACACTACATGTGATGAATAGTATTGAAAAAACCTGGTCATTTTATTTAAGAACACCAGCTCGAAATACGCAGAGTTGAATTCTAAAAAAATATACAAACTCGTTCTTGTTAATATTTTTTTTCTACTTCAGGTCTTTAAACAAATTTATATACTGTTACAAGCCTCCGACCTTTAAAATAAAATACCATTGAAGTTTGTTAAAATTTGAAATCGATAATTTTCATTCTAAAAGACAGAATCATCCTTTTCCTCAAACCCTCATATTGTTTCAAATAAAGTGCCAACATCTTCCGATTAGTGGCTGCGAAGTGACCATGTAATGAACTCAAACCCACAAAAGTAATTCAAATGAAGCGATCGAACTCTTTTAACAACTAGCATAGGCTCATGTCATCTTCATCACCGGCGATATGAGCCTGCTGTCCAATAAGTGTCCAATTGTTAGTTGACCGTTCTATCTAAATATAAACTTGTGGCAATGTTTCCGTTTCAATGACTACAATGGAGCGTGCCACCCGTCATCTAAGTAATATTCCCTTACTCGCCCTCACCCTTATATTAGCACTTTCGAACGCTTCAAAGTGACATGCTAGCTGCTGAATACCTTCGTTAAACAACTTGAACTAACGGATAAAGGGGTTAAAGTTTGTTTGCATACTGTTGCTCTGTCTCTCCCGCTGTCCATCACTAAAGGATTGTTTATAAAACATGTGCCTATTTCCGGTTATTGAAGTGTGCCACAACTTTAGTTTAGTTATCAGATTTGTATATTCGATGAAGGATATTTGCAGTGCTAGGAATGGAGGTTACACTTGAATGCTTGCAAATATTTATAGACTATAGATTTTGGTTATTGTCTAATTAGAAGTTTGGTTGCTCGTTTTTCCGGGTTTATTATTATTTGCATTCATGTGAAATGAAATCTAATGAATCGTAAAGGATGTGTCAATCTAAAAATGGTTCTTTTGATGTATATTTATGTAGTGGTCAACATATCAACGTTTATAGGGGAAGATGCAGATTTGTGTGAAATTTATTGGCATGTGACAATAATTTTTTGGAAAGTGAAGATTCCATCCACACATGGAACTAAAGCTTCTGATGTAATAACAATTTATAATTCGGCAGGTCCGAACTTTTTATACCTTACACCATGTGGTGTGAACGAACATTTGCATAGACGGGCGGTGACATTTATATGGAGACAATGACATTGTAAATTGTCTGCTAGTAGTTTATATTTTTGGAAAGATAAGTTACCAAATTGCAGACACTCAGGAAGGAAGTCTAGGAACTTCGACGTAGGGCCTTCATATGGGAGCCATAAAAAATAATAATAATAATAATCTTATATAGAAAACTTTCTGGAAATAAGTTTTTATTCACCAAATATTGGATTCCAAAGTACAGCTATCACGGTGCTAAAATCTTCAACATACCGACAATGCGCCGGGTGCTTTTTTACATGGGAGCTTTGCCAAAAGATATACATACATCGCAGAAGATTTGCGATTTGACAATGACAGTGTGCCTGTCAACTACTTTGGTAGGGAAATTCGACTAATTCATTTTTACCATTTACCTTTGTGGGTAAATGAGAAAATTAGAAAATTATTGAATATTTCCTCTAAATATATTTTTCGTACTCCTAGAACAATGAATGCCGAATTACATGGGAAAATGCTGCTAAATATCAAATTAAAAATATTGAAAATGGGGAGAGATTTACATGGAAACAATACCAAAACTTGTAATAAAATAAATGTGTTTCATCCTCCAAAAACCCAGATGCCAAATTACAACCACCGTGGGTAAATGCAGCCAAAACATCCAAAATGTCGATAATGAGCGGAACCTTCAAATGCGGGCTATGTCGAAATCTGAACCTGCAAAAGCTCTGTTTCACCACTTCGGTTGGAAAAAGCGGGTTTTAGCTCTGACAAACCTTGAAATAATATTAATTCTTGAAAATTTACCTTTAAAACCAGTAAGTAAAGAAGTAAAGTCGGACTGGGCCGATTATATGATACCCTTCACCACTTTAGGTATATTGTACATACACGGAGGAAAAAAATCGCCTCTCTAACATATGTCCCAAACATATTTTGCAGCAAACATATATTTGTTTGCAACAGTCCCAAACATAATATATGTTTGGGTCCCAAACATAACATATGTTTGCATCCAAACATATTTATATTTACATCCAAACATATATATGTTTGGATGTAAACATATATATGTTTGGGTGCAAGCATATATATGTTTGCATCCAAACATAAATATGTTTGGATGCAATCATATATAGATTTGGATGTAAACTTATATATGTGTGGATGTAAACATATATATGTTTGGACGTAAATAAAAAAATGTTTGGGTGAATTTTTATACTTACACTAGATATAAGGGAAAACTAATTTTTAATAAATTCATATTTTATTCAAAGTATATTATGTATATATAAATATTAAATTTAAAAATAAATAAATGAAAATAAAAAATAAATAAAAAAATAATAAATAAATAAAATAAATATTAAAATTAAAAAAGAATAATTTTTTTTACATTTTGTTGGGGTTGTCTTTCAGACATTCGTCAATGATGGCCTTTGAGATATTCACCCTATCGACGTCATAAGCGCAAGATGAAATTAGAGAAGTTTTTCGGGAAAGCTCTTCAGATCCAGATAAAGATTCGTTTTCCGACAAAGCACCATTAACTGTGGATGCTGATGTCACAAATCGTACAAAACCTATATGAAAATAAAATATGTAAATACATTATTCAAAAAAATAATAAATGCAGTATTCTTACCTCCAATTTGCAACTCAATTTGAAATGTTGGTGTTAGGGGGACGCGGTCGAAGACACGCATGTGTTATGTGTTTTGTTTCCATCGTCATGCAAAAGGGGCCTGCTTCATTCACATTCACTTTATTTAACACTTTATAAACACTTTTCTTTAACACTTTATAAACACTTTTCTTTAACACTTATTTTTCTCTACGCATGAAAGTACTTATTCGCGCTCCGACCATGACAAACTGAATGAGAGCTCTATGTCAACCGCAACTAAAGAATCTGAAGAATAAAACAAACAACAAGAACAAAAAAACTTGACTCGTAGGTACGTGTGTGGGTGAGGGGGACGCGGCCGAAGAAACGCATGTGTTATGTTCTTTGTTGCTGTGACGATTTGTTTCCATCGTCATGCAAAAACGGGCATGCTTGTGAAACAAATCGTCACAACAACAAAGTACAGTACACATGCGTTTCTTCGGCCGCGTCCCCTCGCAGCAGCAACAACAAAGATCTAAACACAAGCGTTTGCCCGCATACAGACCACCAAAGTACAACTAACTCATTCACCCTCCCCTCGCCCCTTCAGCATCTCACAATGCACCATACACACAGCCTTTTATTATAAAAAACATCGAGAGCACTGTTGTTACGCTCTTTGAAAAAATCCTCTCTCAAACTAAAAAAATATGTTCTAACATAAAACATATGTTAGTACCCAAACATATAAAATAAAGATATGTTACAAAATGTTGCAAACAAATATATGTTTCGATCCAAACATAATATGCTTGCATCCAAACATATGTTTGTTTGCAACCAGTCCCAAACATAAATATGTTTGGATGCAAACATATTTCTAACATATATTTTTCTGCGTGTATGTATCCTAACAATTCCTTGCCAATGTTCCCTCGAAGGAACATACACATGCCTTTCGGCAACCTATGCTATATTTATAGTCTGGCAGAATAATAATCGTTAATCTCAAACAGACACCCGTTCGAAATATATTTGAATGCTATAAAGTCATTCTAGTCTCAATTTGATACGTTTCGTGCCAATCGGACAAACATTAGGAGTTTGGTGCAACATATATATATATATATATATGGGAGCTGTATCTAAATCCGAAGCGATTTTTCGGTAAACTTAGTACGCCATGCCAATTTTCGTGCAAATTGAATAATATATAGAGGCTGTGGTACACCATTTACATAAAATCGGAGGAACATATATATGGGAGCTATATCTAAATCTGAGCCGATTTTCTGGAAACTTAACACACATCATTGTAGGCTCAATTCAGTACGCTATGCCAAATTTCATGTTCATCGATAAATATGTATAGGCTGTAGTGCACCATTTACATAAAATCGGACGACTAGATATATATGAGAGCTATATTGTTTACAATTTAACATGGACAGACAATTTAACATGGACAGACAGGCATAAATCATCTGAAAAAGTAATTCCATGCATATTTTCAAAAGTAAAATTTTTCTATCTCGTTTCGTTTTGCCTGTTACGAACAAATGCACAAGACATAATACTCTGTACCACATTGTGGTGAAGGGAATAATAATACTTACAGCTCTTGTAATCCTTGAAAAAGTTTCTTTAAAAATCCACGCTGGCATCGCTGATAGTCCTTGAGAAATTGTCTTGAAAAATCAAAGTTTTGGACCCTAATATTCCTTGAGAATTTGTTTTTAAACAATCCACGTTTTTCACCCTGACATTCCTTGAGAATGTGACTTTAAAAAAGCCACGCTTATATTTCTGATATTCCTTGAAAAATTGTCTTTTAAACATCCACATTTTTGACCTTGATATTCCTTGAGAATTTTTCTTTAAAACTCCGCGCTTATATCCCTGCTATTTCTTGATTATTTTCCTTAAAAGTCCACGCTTATATCCCTGATATTTCTTGATCATTTGTCTTTAAAATCCACGCTTATAATCCCGAGGTTCCTTGAGAATTTGTCTTTAAAAATCCAGGCTTATATTCCCGATATTCCTTGAGAATTGTGTTTAAAAAATCCATGCTTATATCCCCGATATTCCTTGAGAATTTCTTGTATCCCTGAGATTCCTTGAGAATTTGTCTTTAAAAACTCAATGTTTATATCCCTTATATGCCTTGAGAATTTTTCTTTAAAAACTCCACGCTTTTATCCCTGATATTCCCTGAGAATTTGTCTTCTAAAAAATCCACATTTATGTGCCTGATATCCCTTGAGAATTTATCTTTAAAAATCCACGCTTATACTCCTTGAGAATTTGTCTTTAAAAAATCCACGCGTGATATTTCTTAAGAATATCCTTAAGAAAATCGACGCTTATATCCCTCATATATCTTGAAAATTTGTCTCTTTTTAATCCGTGCTTGTAGCCGTAAAATCCCTGGTAATCCTTCAACGCTTAAGATCCTTAATAAACTTTATTAAAAAAACCTTGCCTTTGGCTGCGGAAAACCCCGAAAAATATTCCTTAAAAATCCAGTCATATGGCCTGAAAAATATTCTTTCTAAAAATCCACATTTGAAATACTCTGATCATATTATTTATATCTTTACTTCGTGAATTCACTTGTTTTTAAATGCTTAAGCTTTTCTCAATTTCATGTTTAAGCAAATATCCTTTCCTTTCATCATTTCCAAAATCACTTCATGACTTCACATTCCATACTATAACTGAATTCATAAAATCTTCTTAAATTTTTGGGAAATTCTTAAACCTATTACGAACATTAAAGTGCATGCTTCCAATATATAAGCTTTACGAAATTCTGCCAATTCATTCAATTAAAATTTGACCAATTCTCTGGGGTATAACATGAACGTGTAAATGCCTATATCACATTTGTAGTTGAGGAAAACCTGGAGTGTAACGTATGTTTGTATGTGTTGCTTTCATTTAGGCCTAAATGCAAGACATTCTGATTCTCAGGTGCATGTGGTACATGTGTGTGAGCAAAATTATTCGAAACATAATTAATTAATAGCTAATCACGTAAGAAATTCCCTGTAACACATTTAACTTATGACCTAAACCAATACCAACAACCAATGTAGCGATACAAGGCTGTATTCCTTCATCGTGCACAAATCGATATTCACACATACATATGTGTATGAGTATCCTCACACACATATCTTGTGGTGTTAATGAGCTGTGTAAATGTACTTTGAATCAAAATGTGAATCTGTTATATTTATGTGTGCGTGCATTTGTGTGTGTATGTATGTGCGTAATAGTTTCGAATGCTATCTGCAATTATTTGATTTAAGAACAATGACTTCTCGCTATTGTGCAACATTTGTAAGAGCGTAACACTTCAATACGATTGATAGACCATTACATTTACAAATATTCCTTATGTCACGTGAGTGTTTGTGTGTATGTTTGTGCTGTCCATGTGGATAATGACATTACAATCAATTCGCAACATAGTATAGTCGGCGTGCCTTGCTTTTGTAAGCTTTTAAACGCCCATGAATGCTGTTGTCATCTCCACTATTCACATTTTGATGATAACATATTTAGAGTTTACACTGGCGCTGATATACTCGTACACATGACATTTGTTAAGAGTGACAGCGTTAATAAAGAGTGAAGACAATGCAACAGAACGGTGGCCATTGTTGAAACAGTAGTTTTTCTTGTGATTATGGGATAAAATAATTTTGGCGAACCTATACTATACAATTGCTGATGACCTCTTCAATAGTTGTGGGAGATGGAAAACATGAACAAAAAATTTCACTCTTCGAACTTATCCTACCTTTCGGATGTGTGTCGGAGTACAAACGGAAACTAAATTCGGAAACTAATTTAGCCGGGCCAAACTTTGTGGATACTAAAAATATCAAAAATCCATCGCAGCTTGGAGGAGAAAACTCATGTTGAATATATCGAAATTGACTGGCAACGTCCGATATACTCAGTGTAACGAATTGTGGGGGCTACACAAAATTACCACACTTCCCAAATTGCCGTTATACGGGACTACTTTAAATTGTTTGTTTCCTGTTTCGCAACGAAGCTTTGTTTTGAAAATATATGTTTGTCCGGAACTCGATGGCTTTGATCTGATCCCATCTCGTCTTCGAAAGGCTCAATGTCCCGCCCGACCATAAAAAACATCAAAAAGACGTACGTTGAGTATAACTGTTGAGTTTTCAAAATAATCAAAACCACTGTTTCGATGTAATATGGCGATGTCAAGAACTTTGTATGATAGACAGTAGACATACACTAAATACCACGAAGACTACAAAGAAACATTACATACTTTATGAAAGCAGTAGTCACTTGATAGACATCTGACATTTGATCATATTTTTTCTTTATTGTCCTCCATGAAACATATGTACATTTTTTCCTTTTTTCGATGGTTCTGCTTATCGATTGATGTAAATGGTACCATATCTGAACGAGTTAATATTATGTACAGACTGACATGCAAATACAAATTCTGGACAAAATTTACTTTGATCGACTATTTTTTTCCTTTATAAAAAAAAACTAATTTTCAATTCGAATTTTTAAAAATTTATCAACTTCCACAGGGAAGGTTTCAATGTCCCCCAAAATAAACTTTTGTTGTCACAAGATAAATGCGAGAATTAAGGTTCGGAACATGCGAAATGTGGGCCTATATGCACAATATTTATAAAGTTGTCTATCTAATTTAAGCAATTCAAGATATAGAGGTATAATACAATACTTTATTGCTAATCTGATTTATCCCATTTCCGCAGTATGGCATGAACAAACGTAGACATGCTTCTTTATTGACGATAATCCCTAAATATTTGTAAAATTGTCTTATCTTCCCATTATTATTGTAGCCTATAACGATTGCAGGCAATGTTGCTCTTAGACTACAATAGTCTAAGAACAACATTGCCTGCAATGATTGTACCAGATTCTCCTGATCCAAGCTGGAACAATTGTTCTGCTATATCGGAGAGAGGCAATTTATGGATATAATGTGTAAAATTCAATAACTGTTTA
>NW_026874115.1:0-15671 GCF_032173495.1 Musca vetustissima | reverse complement strand
TGGTCCTTTTTCGCGTCAATTATTTAAAATCAATCTATAATAAAAGGAGCTATATCTAAATCGTTATCGTTATGCAAAATTTCGTGCAAATCGAAAGATATATAGGGACTTTGGGGCACCATTTACATGAAATCGGACGAAACTATATATGGGACCTATATCTAAATCTGGACCGATTTTCTTGAAACATGGCAGACATCATTCTAGGATCAATTCAGTACGTTATGCCAAATTTCGTGCAAATCAAATGATATATAGCGACTTTGGTGCACCATTTACCTTAAATGGGGCGAAACTATATATGGGTGCTATATCTAAATCTGGAACGATTTTCACGAAACTTGATAGACATCATTCTAGGTTCAATTCAGTACGTTGTACCTAATTTAGTGCAAATCGAAGGATATATAGGGACTTTGGTGCACCATTTACATGAAATCGGACGAAACTATATATGGGAGCTATATCTAAATCTGGACCGATTTTCATGAAACTTGGCAGACATCATTCTAGGCTCAATTCAGTACGTTATGTCAAATTTAGTGCAAATCGAAAGATATATAGGGACTTTGGTGCACCATTTACATAAAATCGGACGAAACTATATATGGGAGCTACAATCTAAATCTGGACCGATTTTCTTGAAACATTGCAGACATCATTCTAGGCTCAAGTCAGTACGTTATACCTAATTTAGTGCAAATCGAAGGATATATAGGGACTTTGGTGCACCGGACGAAACTATATATGGGAGCTATACGTCCTGGACTGATTTTCATGAAACTTGCACATTATTCTAGACCTAAATGATTAGGCTGTACCAAATTTCGTACAAATCGAAAGATATATATGGACCGTTCACATTAAATCGGTTAAATATATATATGGGAGCTATAGTCAAATCTGAACCGATTTTTCCCAATTTCAATAGGGTTCGTCCTTTGGCCGAATAAGTGACTTGTGCCAAATTTCATCCAAATCGGATCATAAATGGCGACCTGTACTTTGTTTACAATTTAACATCAACAGAACGGAATGGACGGACACCATAAAATTGACTAGAAAGTGATTTTATGCATATTCTCAAAGGAACCATGGGTTCTATCTCATTATTTTTGCCTGTTACAAACATATGCACAAAGACATAATACCCTGTACCACAGAGTGGTGAAGGGTATAAAATGGCGGGGAATTTTATTGAAGTTCAAACGATGCAGCTTACATATTTATCAAAAAATATAATGCGTATTTATACCCTTCACCACACTGTGGTACAGGGCATTATGTTTTTGTGCATATGTTTGTAACAGGCAAACATAATCGATATAGACCCATGGTTCCTTTTGAGAATATGCATAGAATCACTTTCTGAGTCGATTTATACATGTCCGTCTGTCCGTCCGTCCATGTATTTTAGATAACAAAGTACAGGTCGCCTTTATGATCCGATTTGGATGAAATTTGGCACATGTCAATTATTTGGCCCAAGGAAAAACCATCTTGAAATTGGAGAAAATCGGTTCAGATTTAGAAATAGCTCCCATATATAGTTTCGTCCGATTTTATGTCAATGGTGTACTAAAGGCCCTATATACCTTTCGATTTGCACGAAATTTGGTATAACATACTGAATTAGGTCTAGAATGATGTGTGCTAAGTTTCGTGAAAATCGGTTCAGATTTGGATATAGCTCTCATTTATAGCTTCGCCCGATTTTAGGTAAATGGTGCACCAAAGTCCATGAAAATAATTTGATTTGCACGAATTTTGGCATAGCGTATTGAATTAAGTCAAGAAAGATGTGTGTTAAGTTTCTTGAAAATCGGGCCAGATTTAGATATAGCTCGCATATATAGTTCCGCCCGATTTAAAGGAAATGGTGTAACAAAGTCCCTATATATCTTTCGATTTGCACGAAAATTGGTATAGCCTACTGAATTAGGTCTAGATTGATGTGTGTTAAGTTTCGTGAAAATCGGTTCAGTTTTAGATATAGCTCCCATATATAGTTTCGTCCGATTTTAAGTAAATGGTGCTCCAAAGTCCCTGAGATTCATTTGATTTGCACGAATTTTTGCATAGTGTATTGAATTAAGTATAGAATGACGTGTGCTAAGTTTCGTGAAAATCTGTTCAGATTTAGATATAGCTCCCATACATAGTTTCGCCCGATTTTAGGTAAATGGTGTTCCAATGTCCCTACATATCTTTCGGTTTGCACGAAATTTGGTATAGCCTACTGAATTAGGTCTAGAACTATGTGTGCTAAGTTTGGTGAAAATCGGTTCAGATTTAGATATAGTTCCCATATATATCTTCGCCCGAGTTTAGGTAAATGGTGCACCAAAGTCCCTATATATCTTTGGATTTGCACACCAAAGTCTCTGGAAATCATTCGATTTGCACGAATTTTGGCATAGCGTATTGAATTAAGTCTAGAATGATTAGTACACCTCCTATATATATTGTGCACTGAAGATCCACAGCTACGCCGATTAACACAACGCACATAAAAATCACATATTTAAGTTCGTTTAATTTCATGTCTAAATTCCTTCAGAAAGGCGACGTCTTTTCGGATACATATGTAGAATATACCCAAAGTAGTGAAGGGTATCATATAGTCGGCCCAGTTCGACTCTACGCCTTCTTCTACAACTTTTCTTCAAAAACTCTACGCCTTCTTCTGAAACTTTTCTTTAAAACTCTACGCCTTCTTCTGAAACTTTTCTTTAAAACTCTACGCCTTCTTCTGAAACTTTTCTTTAAAACTCTACGCCTTCTTCTGAAACTTTTCTTTAAAACTCTACGCCTTCTTCTGAAACTTTTCTTTAAAACACTACGACTTCTTTAGAAAAATGTCTTTAAAACACTACGTCCTTTTTAAAACCTTTCTATAAAGTTCTACGTCTTCGTCTAAAACTTTTCTTTAAAAATCTACGCCTATTTGGTTCTTCTGAAACTTTTATTTAAAAATCTACGTCTTATGGGTTGTTCTGAATATATTCCTTAACACACTACGGCCGTATAAATGTTAACCATGACGATGGCAGCTCTCACACATCAGGTGGAATCAGTGAATTATTGAGCCATCCATAGCATTGTCTTTGAACCCAAAATCTTTCTTTTTCCCCTCATTCGTCCCAAGGTGGAGTGCAACAAATTATCCCGAATAAAAAAGATTATAAAGCACTAGAGAAAATTTAAAAAAGTAATAAAATAATTTGTGGAATATATATCTGTCTGCTAGTTTAAATCCAGAAATATATAATATCCCTCGTATTCCACTTCTCTTACGTCCCTCTTCCAACCTCAATCCAGAATATTTAAACTCAATTATGACACTTAAGTTTTGACAATATTTCGTTTTCAAATCCATTTAAACGTTACACTCTACCTGGCTGGCATTCAGTTTTGAAAATTTCAGCAGCTGTCGTTTTCATATGAATATGTCGTATATGTCAAAGCCATGCGTAATTTGACTTGAGTATATTTAAATGTATATCGTTTTTGTTTTCACAAAACAATTGAAATTTAACGTGAATAACGAGATACCTTTAACAAGTATCCGAACATCATTTAGGGAAATTACAAACAATTACAACAGCCAGGAGTACCATTGTTTGGCGTTGCTCAATTGTTGTGCCATTAAAATTAATGAAGTTTTAAAACTGTCAAGTTGTAATGTTGAGTATGTAATAATATTTAAGAAATAAATGTATGTAATTACATTTTAAATTTAATTAACAAAGGTAGACAAGAGAAGTATTTCACAGAAATGCTAGTATGTGTTGAACACTACAAAGGGAAAATTGTTGGGAATGAGTCTATATTAAGATTTTGGAACATTTGAATTTTACTGGCAATAAAAAAGGATGTAGTTCAAAAACCTGACTGGAATATTTAAAATCCCGGTATATGTCCATTTCTCTGGCTTCCAAGCTTATTCTTGTTTCCTTAGCCTTGCCTTGGTGCGGAAATGCAATAGTAAACTCCAAAAAAATGGTACATGGTTATATATTAGTGTGTAGCAACAAATACTTGTGACTTAAATATGCTGTTAGCATGTAATATATTCATGTCCTCAGTTCTAATTACGACCAAAGTCGTTAAGTGAAAATAATTAAATTCTCAATTTAGTATGGACACCGTTTCAATGGTGGGCATAATGAACCACTACAAGCAAGGCAGTGGTGTTAATGTGACAATAAACTGTTACTGAAATGCTCACATTAATAATGAGCAATTTAATTTTCACTTTCCACAGCTGGAAGGAACAAATGAGCAAAAAATTAATATGATTTCAAATTTCCATAAAGGTATTTACACAGTTTTTTATTTAAAATATATAATGAAATATTCATTTAAATATTGTCAATAACTTGAGTATTGACATATGAAACAACATTTACACATACACATATTTGAAAGAAGATCTAGCCAATGAACAAATATGGATTCCTTCATGGTGATAAAGGGGATCAAGGGAGGAGTTGTTAGTCTATGATGGAGGAGGAGGAATAACAATTTATATTTCCTAATGGTGATGAAATCACTTGTTAAGTACGCTGGACAAATTCGCCATAGGCAAAGTTATTGAGTTACACACACTTTTGAAAATGTAATATTTTCGCCAAACCTTGAATTTTCATCCAAAATTTGCACATTGTAATATTTCTATCAACTTGGAGTTCGGTCTATTGCTTTTGGTATCTCTTCCACATATTGATTGAAATTTTGCTGGCTATGGATTTTATAATATACAGCGAACGGGGTATCCGAATTAAAGCAAGTTTTATACACGCTAATAATAAGACGTTTAAAAATGACACATAATGGCCCACCAATTTAGATACCTCCCAACAAAAAGTCAACAATAGAAAATGTGCGAATCTCACGTGAAACGGACGGAATATAGAATTGAATTCCAAATTTGCACATCGTTGAGACTAATCCGTCCACCACTTCTGTTATAATATTTCTACTTAACCAATATTTAATAATTTCGTACTCTTCCTCTAGCTGTTCAATATTAAACCAAAACTATAAATTTCATAAGCGAATTAATCCGAACATAGATAATGCTGAAAACGTGTAGTTTTAATATGAACTTATAGTTTGACCCCATCGAATCCTAATGTTTTTAGTTCCTCGGATACCTCCCTCACAAATATCCGATATAAACGTAGACGAAAATAGAGATTAAAATTGGTCGTGAGCTTTAAATGAGAGCCTTTCAGAAATTTCCAAGCTATATCGTAAATATTGCGGATTGAAAGATATAAAGACCAACGGACGGGCAGACAGATGGACATGACTTAATTGACACAGAAATATATTCTGATCGAAATATTCGTCGGAGTCCGACGAATATTTCGATATGTTGCAAACGAATAAATTCACCATAAGATGGTAATTATGGTGAATGACGTATACAGTTCTAGTAACCTACATTTGGAAGTTCATTACAATTTAGTAAATAAGAGACAATTAAAAAAATCGCTGAGGTAGTTTATAAAAACATTTATTAAAAAAAACTTCGAATTCAATAACTGTTGTAGTTTTCGAAAAATATATTTCACTTTCCACAAATTGCATATTTTTCAACGTGGGTAACATTTCGACTTTAGGACCAAGACAAATACAAGTAAATTAATACTTGCTATAAAGGTGTACACGGTAGTTGGCTATTTATTTTAAATGTTGGATAATTTCCTTTTCAATCCTCTGAAATATTTTCATCAATGTGTTTGATTCCAGCATACGTATACGTTATGCATACGACAGGCATATGACATACTCATACGCACCCATGGACCAAATAAAGATACATTTTGCGCATTTTTATTGCGCTGACTCTATTCCATTCGCAAAAGAGAACAGCATATCTTAAAATAAAACCAGTAAGGAAAGTAGTAAAGTCGGACGGGGCCAACTATATGATACCCTTCACCACTACGGGTGTATTTAAGGGAACCCCCCCATTCTCGATTTTAATTTTTCAAGATTTTCAATGGGCTGGTAAATCAATACCAATGCTTGTTAAGGTTTGTAACTTTACACATATATAATTGAAGATTTGAAATAGAAGAAAAATAATTTTCAAAAAATGTTTGTTGTTGTTTTTTGTAATTAAAGAAAAGTCCTTATTTTTGATGGCGGGCACGATAACTCCTCACTGCAACATCGGTTAGAAAGAGTACATGTCTGGCTCTCGTATGAACTAGGATTATTGACTTCGCTCTAAAATTAACAAAATGGTGGACCTTTGAAAAAATATTTTTGGAAAATCACCGATTTTTTACCAAAAACCAAGATAAAAAATAAGGAAGATCTTCACCGATTGGCTTTATCCTAGTTCATACGAGAGCTATACACTCCCAGAGAAACGTGTAAAAATTTGGAACCGATTGGATTATTAGTTTTTGAGTTATCGTGCCCGCCATTCGCAAAAAAATGTTTAGAGAAAAACGCGTTTAAAGTTTGAGAAGCCCTTTAGCCGTCACTTGATGCTGACACAATAAATCGGCTATATCTTCAAGAGTTCTTGAGATTTTCACTTGAAATTTTGTAGGGGCATTCTTTAATCAGTGTAGATTTGAATTATATCAATAAAAATTTTGACCCCGAGAATGAGGGGGTCCCCTTAAATGATGTATAATTTCCTTTTCAATCCTCTAAAATATGTTACTCAATGTGTTTGATGTCAGAATACGTATACGTCATGTATTAGGCGGGCATATGACTCACTCATACGTACCCATGCACCAATTAAAGTTAAATTTTTCGTATTTTTCTAACGCACATCCTATTCGATTCGAAATTGATAAAGTACTCTTATATGTTTGAAAATAAAAACATGCTTTCATAAAATTTAAATTTATGGCAAATATCATAAAGACTTCCGGTCTTCCATGGCGCATTCTAAAAAATGCTGAATTCGGTTGCAAAAAGTTTTGATTAATGGAAAAAAAAAATTATTTTCGAAAACAAATCATTAACTTGTTTTACGAATTTACTTCCTTCCTTGTTTTGTAAAGGTAATGGGCACATCCCTCCCATGTCGCATCTTCTTATTACATATCCAGATTTCTGTTCCTACTAAAATTCAAAGATACCAATAAAAATCAAATTTTTATTTTGCAGTACTTACAAAAAAGAAACAAGGCTCGTAGTGTAACTTTATATTATTTATGGTCAATAAATAAATACTTAAGGAGTTTGATAACTCATCAAATATTTATATTGGGCAATTGAAGTTGCGGTAATAGAATTAAGGGTTTGCACAAAATACTTTACCATCAAACGTACATAAATCAAAGAGAAATATAATGCGAAATGGAAAGGCAGCAAATAAAATAAAAAATATAATTATTTACGGGTGGTAAAAATGCAAAATGTTTTACTTATCAGAAAATGGAAAATTCAGTTATGCTGAAAAAGTTCCAAAGTAAAAAAATTAAATTCTATCAACATGTTTTTTTACTTCCTAATCCAATCACCAACTTCTGCTCCTTTTATTTGCCGACATGTCTTATCAATTTTATGGCAAACATTTGTGTCCAGTCATCAAATGATAGAAACTTCCACAATCGAAAATCAGGTTCCTCCTTCAAAAATTGCTGATATAAATAATAAAAGTTTAACTTAGGAAGCAATTAATTTTTATTTTCCAGTCGTTTCATTCGCTTGTTAATCAAGTAAAGTCTCCATTGACAATTTGAATTTTCCCTATTTTTCTGTTCTGATTTGTTATGATAATATTGATTGTAGGTTTTACTCTCCTCCTAAAAACGGAAATTTGTTTAAACAGAAATGGATTTTTTTATAACAAACAGAAATCAAAATTCTTCATAAACACCTTTACGTCTATTATTTATGGTCAATAAATAGGTTTTTGGAGTAAAGTTTGTCAAGTATTTTATTAATTTATGCTGATAGAAACTTCCAACATAAAAATGTCTTAATAAAAAAAAACATATTTTTCGGCGTTATCCTAAAAGAAAAGGCTAATGTTGGTCCTGTTAAGGTATAACACTTAAGAAAATATGTATAAAAATCCAGGGAAATATAGAAGGTACGAATGCTTATGTATGTTTATCTGGCATGATTTTTGTGGTGGCTCCAGGTAGATCATGTTTCATTTCTTTATTAACTTATATACAAAACAGTAAGTGGGACGGGCCGAAGTTATAAGACGTAAATGAATCCAAAAAAAAAAAAAAAAAAAAAAAAAAAAAAATGGAAAATTGGAAAATTGTACCGCACTGTGATTTCAAATACTAGTAAAATATAGTTTCAACACTTCTAGAAATTAAATTCCAAAGGAAAAATTAAGCGACATACTTTATGTGTTTTTCAAATTTATCTTAGGCAAGTTAATTTTTTTGCAATCATATTGAGTGTAGTTGTAGTTGATTTGTATTCCATGAAATTGTTATATTTCGAATATAAATGACCATATCCACTTACAAAATAGCAATTCAATAACAAGCAGACCATTCACTAAGCATTGAAAATCCGGAAATGTTCTAACCACAACATTTTGTTTGGCACATTGTTTGTTTCCTTTGATAGCTCTGGTAATTTATGTTATGATCCGTTCATTTAATTCAAGCAGCAATTGGTTGCACAGACCTTTTTGTAGATTGTTCCAAAAACTACTTGAGTGTTCAACTAGAAGTCTGCGAGTAGAGTCAGGGCAGTAAGTTACTTCATACTTAGTATCTGATTTTTTTTTTTTGTATTTTGGCGCATATGGTTTCGATGTTGACATTCGTATCCAGGACTTCTGTTGAGTTTATTTTCAGTTTTTTAAATGACTGATATTCCATTGCTTAGGCGACAGTGTAAACCCTTTTGCTTTGGTAGCATCATTTTTGTGTCGCAGTGCTGCTATACAATTTGTTTTTTTTTTACTTTTTATTGAGCTACGTGTTTTTCTTATTTAATGTTTCCGCACGGTTTCATTTGAATTCTTTGCATCATTTCCGTATATATAACGCACAGCCGGTTGGAAGATAGTTTGGAAATTACAAAACGTAGACACGGCGTGTGTGTTATTAATGGAATGTGGAGTATTTTATTTTCATTGTTTTGAAACTCTTTTTATGGCAAAAAATGTCTTTAAATGTCGTTTTAATGGATTGTGGCATGGTTTTATGTATGTAAAATATGTCTGCGGTAAAGATGTTACTTTCTTAAAATCAGTTTTTATGGGTTGGGGGATTTTAAGAAGACCAACGCTGATGGTTGATCAGAAGAAACAAATAGCATTTATTTATATTTGTGGTGAGATCATCAATATAACAATATTTACGCGATTAATGCCGAGTAAGACCTTTTTTTACATGATCTAATTAGTATTAATTTCTGGTCATATATATCGTGCTTATTTTTGTAATTTATAAAAGTTAACGACAGAATCACTTCTTGAATAGACTTATGCGCGACTGTCTTTTTATATCTAATTGTTCTAAATGTGCTGGTCGGATTTAGATATAGATCACTTATGTCGAAATATTTGGGTGACTACAAGCTAGTACTGTTGCTCCCCAGTAGTTTCGAAGATAATATTGGAAACGCTGTTTGCATAGAATCATTTATGAGTAATATCCCCTATATAAAATCGTTCGCTCATATTAACAGGTCGCACTTATGATCCGATTTGGATGAAATTTGGCAAAAAAAATCGTTTCGGATTTAGACATAGCTCCGATATATAGTTCCGATTTTATGTAAATGCTACACCAAACTCCCATCATTGGTCCGATTGAGACAAGATTTCGCACAGAGTACAGAATTAGGTCCTGATTGATGTATGCCAAGTTTTTTTGAAATCGATTCAGATTATGATATAGCTCCATATATAGTTTATTCGGATTTTAAGTAAATGGAGCAACATACTGTCAATGTTTCTCCGATTGAGACAACATTTTGCACATAGTATATAGAAATTATCACAAGTCGACGTCTGTGAAGTTTTTGTTGAAATAGTTTCAAATTTAGATTTAGATTTCAGATTTTGAGCAAATAGTGCGAATGGAGGAGCGTTAGCTTTACATGAAATATTGAATTGAAGTATGAAATATTGAATTGAAGTATTTTCACGTTTAGATGTAGCTTCAATAGGTCACAACGTACAAAATGGAATCCAATATTCAAAAAGATCCATGCAACCAATTTCTGCTTGAATTAAATGAACATAAATTACCAGAGCTCACAAGGGAAACAAACAACGTGCCAAACAAAATGTTGTGGTTATGACATTTCCGGATTTTCAATGCTTAATGAATGGCCTGTTTGTTATTGTATTGTTATGCTGTAAGTGGATATGGTCATTTATATTCGAAAAAATACACAATTTCATGGAATACAAATCAACTATAACTACACTCAATATGATTGGAACACATTTAGGTTACTAAGACCAATCTGGAAAGCAAATAAAGCATGTCGAAAATGAGCTATATCGGTCCGCAATTAGGCATTGCTCCATAGATTAATATCTCCCATTGTCTATACATTTTATCTTTAATTATAGCCTGACAGTTGCAGTATTTCTTTGTTTTGGGGTTTGAGATAGTAAAATATATATATAGTAAAATATAGACATCTCGTGATGTGGAAAAATCATTGGTTCCAAATAACTGTCAGTATATCTGTGGTGTAGGGTATAAAACGTTCAGCATATAATGCATTTTTAACTTGTACTTAATTCAGGCTGAATCCCAGTTTGTTGTTTTTATAAAAAAACAAATATTGATAAATTTCATTTTTATTTATCTTACAAAGGCCGAACAAACAACATTTTAATATCCTGTCTGCCATCAATTCGTTAACCAAATAGATCAATAGATTTATTACAGTTTTGGCAAAAATTGCTATGCACACGCAGCAATACAACCCATACATCAAGGTCATCAGAAAATGTCTCTACATATATATTACAAAACATTTTATGGTCCCTCATATAAGAGCAACGCAAAACATTATTCGTAGCAAACGGTCTATTTGATGTCTGGACAACCATTATGTGTCAGTGCAACCACCTACATTTACTTGTAAATGCCATTCGTTTTGCCATGAAATCGATTGTTGATGTTGGTCATTTATTTTCAACACTACAATTGACAGAAAAAAAGAAAATAAAAAACCAACGAACATCTATGGGAAGGAAGCATGGCCACTGTTGTCCAATGGAAATAATGTACAATGAACACCGAAGAACAAAAGAAAATCTCGGGTTATACGAATCATTCAACACAAATTGTATTGTTAAAGAGATTTTGTTTGTTGTATTCATTGGTCATTTTAAATGTGGACAATCATTCGAATTAGGTTGGATTTGTTTGGTATTAACATAATATTTAGAACAATTAAAAACCAATATATAAAATTAAAATCCATTCCGTTCCAAACCGTGAATAATGTAACCAAAAAATTTGGCGATACCGTTAGATGGGGCTGTTCCAAAACCATCCATTGGGAATACAAAAAAATTGGAGTGTTAAAAATGTTCCATATGAGTCAAAAATATACAGCTGAAAGAACTTAAACAAATGTCCAAAAAGACACTCAAATAATGAGAAATATACATTTTCAAATTGTTGCACTTTTTTCTTTACCACAAGAACCTCAGAACCAAGAGAAGAAATAATTCCAATTTACACACACACACAAACCCAGTGCAAATTCAAGTGCTAATAGTGCGCATTTCCAGTTGCTCCTGAGGTAATAAACCATAAACAAAACCAAAAGAAAATACGACAAATTAATTATATTTTTTATTTACTACCATCGCTAGAAGTTTTAATTGAGTTAACGTTGCAGTTTTGTTTATAACTGTTGAGGCTATATTTCAACGCTGGCATTCATTATAATTATGCATTCAATACATGGTTGTAAATGGTTGTAAATTGTATACAAACTTAACCCAAGAACTTTTATGAGAAAATGTACACTGTTCCCAATATTGTATTATTGATTTATTTACGGGAAGAGCATTTAAATACAGTAAGGAAAATATATAAATCTTTCAGAGTCGGCTATATGATACCCTACACCCCTTTGGGCATACACTATAATTTTGTGTGCTTTAAAATACCCTACGTCTTTGCAAAATACAATAGGCAACTACTGAAATATATATATATATATATGGGAGCTATAACTATGTCTGAATAGGGTTAGACTCCGTCAAGTTTGATGTGCAAAAATTCATCTTCATCGGAGAAACTTAGGAGTACAATATAAGAGATAAAACTAGATTTGAACCGATTTCAACAGAACATAAATGTACCCAAAGACATTATACCATATATCACTGTCGGATGGATGGGAACTTTATTATTTATCCCACAAAAAATATATTATTCTTTCGGATCTGGAAGGAGCATTTTGAAAAGGTTCTGGTATCAAATAGTATCGGTGGAGAAGATACCCCAGAACCAATAAGAGATCATGGTATAGATTGCATACCACCTAGCCAAGATTAAGTCAAAATACCAATTAATCGGCTGAATAATAATAAAGCACCAGGTGCCGATGGATTACCAGCCGAACTATTGAAGACCGGTGGTCAGATGCTGATCAGGAGCATGCATCAACTCATTAATACAATTTGGACAGAGGAATGCACAGAAACGGGAGACATGACGATATGTGCCAACTATGGAGGAATTGGTCTACTCTCCTCGCATATAAAGTGCTATCCAGGGTGATGTGTGAACGACTGAAGCCAATGGTCAATGACATAAATGATTTTTCTGCAAAAATTAATACGACTATGCAGAATAACTTTAACTGACACATAGTTAGCATTTAAAGTCGGAAAGGACCTCTCGGAGCTCTTCAATACCAAACAAGGATTCAGACAAGATAATAGGTTATCGTGTGTGGAAATCGGATATCCGATGTTAACGAAACTTTGTACAACCTATTATTGGTTCACTCCTTCTGGTACCTCCCCCCCCCCCAAAGGGTCAAAGTTTTAAATATTCCAATATTAGGTTAATGGAATATCAGATTTGACCCAAACTTTGCACAATCTATTACCTGTACCAAGCCTTGATAATGTTTGAAGATGGGACTCATTGGTCCACTCCTTCTGTTACCTCCCCCACAAAATAGTCAAATAATGGAATATCCGATTTGCACAACCTATTATATTCACCAAACCTAGATCATGTCCGATGGTGGGACCCGTCTGCCCTCTCCTCTGGTGCATCCTAAAAAAATAATCAATAGTATTATTTGAAATTCAGAAAAGAATGGAGTTGGTCGACAGATGCTACATGGTCTGAATAAGAATCTCAAAAACACCACTCGCCTGAACAAACTCGCACTCTGCAAGACGCTGATAATGCACGTGCTGATGTATGGATCTGAGGCAGGGGTACTTCCGCAAACAGATGAGGCAGCTAATGAATATTTGAGAGAAAGATTCTCCGAGAAGTTTACGGGCCGATCTGCGTCGACGGTGAATATCGGTATCGAATGAACCATCCATATATTCTCGGGCATCGACACAATTAGACGTGTTGGGCTGTAGCGACTACGTTGGCTAGGTTATGTTGTGAGAATGGATGAGAATGCCGTAGCACAAAATGCATATAAGAACTACAAACTGATGGTGCACGCTGAAGGCGTAGGCCACGTATTCGATGAAAAGATCAAGTGAAAGAGAACATTTCAAAATATGGTTTTTTCAAACTGGAAGAGCTGCGTGAAAGACCGACGCGCCAGCAAATTTTTTATACTCGGCTTATGGTATAAATGTTCTGTCACAAGCCAGCTAAGTACGTAAGCCATTTTCAACACAAATAATTCCTATCATGATTCTACGGAATGTTTTGATCATTTTTCTACATTTTAAATAAAAATTACCATTCCAGTTAACTTTCTGTCAAACCAATTATGACAAAAAATATATAAAGCCGATTATAATAAATCATTAAAAAAGCACGATGTATTTGCCAGACAAGAATTATCAATTTCCTTTGTCTTAATTAACAACATTTTATTTTAATAATTAGGGACACGTGTTGTTAATGGCGTTGAAAGGAACAGAACATTTGCCAAATTAAATTGCCAACAATACCAAAAAAGATATTGTGATGAGTGTGTTTATTTCACTTTTGTATTGTCGAGTGTTATGAAAAAAACTTTCATAAAGAGTGTCAGATGTTTCGAAGATGCAAACCCGAAACAATGAACTAATAATATGTAAATTGTTTTAAATGTGTCAATGTGAAGCGAACCTGCATTGTGGGATTTTCATAATATTGAAAGCTTATTGAAAATTCAAGCTTAATACAATGTTACGCCAAGCTGTGAAGGTGACATTACAATTCGACTTAGGTTAAAGGTTTTATATTAAATAATTTTCCACTTAGTGAATTTGTTTTCACAACTTTGGAAAGTAATTTAAATATTATAGAAAAATAATTTAAATATTAAATGCATATTGCTCTTACTGTTTATATATAACTTTAAAATTACGACCAAATCTCCGGTTAGGTTGCCACCTTTTTAATATTGCATGCTTTAAAACTTAATATTTACACAAGTAAAAGTTTTCTTTAATTGTTATGGTATGTCTTAAAAGTTCTTGTAATTACCATAATTAAATTTAAAACATTTAACTTTGTGAAGGGCTTGGAAAATATTTGAATGGACACAAAAACAAGCAAACAAAATATGTATTATGATGTACCTGTCCATGGACTAAATGTTGTTTACCTTTTTGAACTTTATTTTGGTAATTCACGAAAAAATTAAAATATTAAACAGTAGGTTCTTTTTAAATTACATGACTATTGAATTTCATATTTTTACATAAGATTTTTACATTTTATAAGTTTGCATATAGGCACATTCCACTGTAGTTTGTTTGTAAACATTTTGTACAAAATAAAATATATTTCACTGAAACCTCTACAACCTTCAAGCATTCTTCAACAAATTCCAAACATTTTAGATATGCAAGAAGCACACAACTTGAGAAGGTAAACCTGGAAGGAATTCTAATTATTATGAAGCGTCAAATGGAATATTTTGTTTTTACGAACCTTTTTTAAAGAAGTTAATAAGATAAACATTAATATGCACGTTCTTATGGGATTGACAATAATTCTAGTAATTAGAAAAGACTATTGTTATTATGTTTTAGTGTGTTTGTTTTCTACATCATATGGAAATTTCGGTAACATTAAATGCATGGAGAACAGGAAAAATAAAGATGATCCCGGGGACCCAAATTATACATCAAGTTTTAAAATGAGGAACATGACTTATGGTAGACCAGATCACTGTTTGGCTTAAATATATAATTGAATATATTTTATATATACGATTACCTTATAAAAGAATCCAGGAAATGTCATATTATTTGATTTCTTTGATCTCCAATGCCTACCACTGTTCTTATGTTGCTATTGTCTGTTAGAATATATATTCATATATTTTATGTCATATCCATGATGATTCCTTAATAACCTGCTGGTGGTCTATTTAAATGTTTTCCCAAATTTAATTCGCATTTTTCAATTGTTTAATTTGCCCATCACAAACACTTTCATTTGAAAATTAAATTATTTACTCGATTTAAATATTTCGTTCACGTTCGCTGTTGTTATCATATTATCAACTACAAAACACAGAAACAGATT
>NW_026874114.1:0-15719 GCF_032173495.1 Musca vetustissima | reverse complement strand
AATGTTTCTTTAATATTCACTCCAAAGTTCCAATTCCGCAACAAATCCGATTACCCCCTTTCCAAATGAATCTCTCACTTAAAACTGCCAAATCATTACCATATATGTCTGTGTGCGTTTGTGTAAAATTGAATCTGTCTGTTGCGATTTTGTTATTCAATTTGTGTTGAATAAACAAAACGAATTAAATTTTGATGTCGAATTCTGGCTTCTGCATTAAATATTAAATGCTCGCATTCAGTTGAATGAATGTTCGTTCATTTAGATATTTAAAGTTAATTATCAATCGTCATAAATATTTGAAAATGTCTCTTTATTCTTTGAATATGAAATCAAATCGAATTGAATTGATGAGGCGTGAAAAATGCTATAAACAAAGTGCAATGACACGCACACATTAATTTCATTTAAAATATTAAATTTCAATTTTCCAATAGCATTTAATGGGCATTTACATATATACATACATTTAGCAGAGGCAGGGAGGGAGGAGGAATATAGAAAGGAATGCAATTTTTGTGATTTTTTCTTCGAAGAGAATGGGGTTCATTTGAATCACCTTCTCAAACTTAAAAGAATTTTTAGTTAAATTTAAAAAAATATATATATTTAAAATAAATATTTACACATGCAATCTCGCATCTTATATGGTCTTAGTTCTCCATAACGTGCAAGCTAATGTGTTTTCCTAGCTACCCTGCTTACTTGTGGTCCATTATTATTACCCCCATATCATCATTTTGCTTCATATTTCATTCGTAATTTGTCATCTACTTTTAAAATATTAATGAGTATTTATTGCCTGCTGTTATAATCGTCGTTCATCATTAGCTAGTTGTTTGTCATCTCATCAAAATGTGATGGATATCAGAACCTACACAAGCACACACACGCACATATACTGAAATTCTATCCCGCCTGTCATCGTCATCATCATCGCCAGCCACACATATCCCAGCTCTATATATACACATGTGAATAATTTTTACGTCATATAGAACATGCACATTCCATTAACACATAACATCATTTAAGAGCGGGCTTCGGATATCGCAGGGGCCGGTAAACAATGAAAAGTTCATCATTTTGCTACATTTAACAGAGCTTGAATTTAAAAACACATAAATGTAATAGACTGGGTCGATAAATAACTAATTTCAATTTTTTGGAATACTTTTCTAAAGATTAAATATTTTTTCTAGGGGCTAAATATATACTGCGTAAATTTTTATACCCTTCACCACACTGTGGTACTGTGGCAAACAGAAACGAGATAGATCCATGGTTCCTTTTGAGAATATGCATAGAATCACTTACTGAATCGATTTACGTATGTCCGTCCGTCCGTCCGTCCGTCCGTCTGTTCGTCCATGTATTTTTGTGAACAAAGTACAGGCGCATTTATAATCCGAATTGGATGAAATTTGGCACAGCTCATTTGTTCGGCCCAAGGACGAACCCTATTAAAATTGGGAAAAATCGGTTCAGATTTAGATATAGCTCCCATATATACGTCCGATTTAAGGAAAATGGTGTACCAAAGTCCCTATATATCCTTCGATTTGCACGGAATTTCGCATAGCGTACTGAATGAAGTCTAGAACGAGGTCTCTTAAGTTTCTGGAAAATCGGTTCAGATTTAGATATAGCTCCCATATATATTTTCGTCCGATTTAATGTACATGGTGCACCAAAGTCCCTATATATCTTTCGATTTGCACGAAATTTGGCACAGCGTAATAAATGATGTCTAGAATAATGTGTGTTAAGTTTCGTGAAAATCGGTTCAGATTTAGATATAGCTCCCATATATATTTTCGTCCGATTTAAGGTAAATAGTGTACAAAATTCCCTTAATATCTTTCGGTTTGCACGAAATTTGACACGGCGTAATTAATTAGGTCTAGAATGATGTGTGTTAGGTTTCCTGAAAATCGGTTCAGATTTAAATTTACTATCTGTTGCAGAATGACATGTTTATGGATACAATTTCATTTTACTGGTCCTTGCGACGTCTGTTAGAATTCATCTGTTGAATACACCCAAAGTCCTGAAGATTATCATATAGTCGGCCCCGTCCGACTTTTGTACTTTCAAGAGACTATATAAGGCGTGGGATTTTTTACATATTTTTTATACCCTTCACCACACTGTGGTACAGGGTATTATGTCTTTGTGCACATATTTGTAACAGGCAAAAGGAATCGAGATAGATCCATGGTTCCTTTTGAAAATATGCATAGAATCACTTTCTGAGTCGATTTACATGTCCGTCTGTCCGTCCATGTATTTTTGTGAACAAAGTACAGGTCGCATTTATGATCTGATTTGGATGAAATTTGGCACAGTTCACTTATTTGGCCCAAGGACGAACCGTATTAAAATTCAGATTTAGATATAGCTCCCATATATAGTTTCGTCCGATTTTTTGTGAATGATACACCAAACTCCCAATATTTGTCCGATTGGGACAAAATTTTGTACAGAGTTCTGAATTAGGTCCAGATTGATGTCTGCGATGTTTTGTTGAAATCGGTTCAGGCTTAGGTATAGCTCCCATATATAGTCTCGTCCGAATTTATGTGAATGATGCACCAAACTGCCAATAATTTTCCGATTGGGATAAAATTTTGCACAGAATACTGAATTAGGTCCAGACTGATGTCTGCGAAGTTTTGTTAAACTCGGTCCAAATTTAGATATAGCTCCCATATATAATTTCATCCGATTTTTTGTGAATGATACACAAAACTTCCAATATTTGTCCGATTGGGACAAAAATTTTCACAGAGTATTCAATTAGGTCCAGACTGATGTCTGCGAAGTTTCATTAAAATCTGTTCAGATTTATATATAGCTCCCATATATAGTTTCGTCCGATATCATGTGAATGTTGCACCAAACTCCCAATAATTTTCCGATTGGGATATAATTTTGCACAGAATACTGAATTAGGTCCAGACTGATATCTGTGAAGTTTTGTTAAAATCGGTTCAGATTTAGATATAGATCCCACATATATTTTCGACCGATTTAAGGTAAATGGTGTACCAAAGTCCTTCGATTTGCACGAAATATGGTATAGCCTACTGAATTAGGTCTAAAATGATGTGTACTGAGTTTCGTGAAAATCGATTCAGATTTAGATATAGCTCCCATATATAGTTTCGCCCGATTTTAGGTAAATGGTGTACCAAAGTGCCTATATATCTTTCGATTTGCACGAATTTTGGTATAGCCTACGGACTTTGGTCGAGAATGATGTGTGCTAAGTTTCGTGAAAATCGGTTCAGATTTAGATATAGCTCCCATATATAGTTTCGGCCGATTTTAGGTAAATAGTGCGCCAAAGTCCCTAAAAATCATTTGATTTGCACGAACTTTGTCATAGCGACTATACTACTTTCCTTACTGCTTTGGAATACTTTTGCAAAGATTAAATATTTTTTCGTCATATCTCGACTAGCTGATTCGATCTAGACATGGGTGTCCGTCCGTCCGTCCATTATAATTTGTAAACACGATACAAGTCACAGTTATGGACCATGTTATGGACCAAGTCACAGTTATGAACCAATCTTCACGAAATTTTGCCTGTAGGATTGGTCCTGGCCAATGACGACCCCTATTGTTTGTGGTAAAGATCGGTTAATATTTAGGGGATGCAATGGAACAAATACTTAATTTTTGTCGGTTTTTCTTGTCGCTCTAGAGCACCAATCGGACTGGTGGCGATTGGGCGCTTTTTTTGTGCACGCATACAATCATAGTTTTGTTGAATAACGACAGTTCACCACTCTAATTCCACCACCAAGTGGTTTCTTTTTGAAAAAAACAACGTCCTAGCAGATTGGTCTCGTATGATCAGTATAAGCACGGAAAATGGTCACCACACCCCTTTGTCTGTGAGACAAACACAATTAAAGCCAATGCCTATGTCTACATGGAGAAGGGGCTCGGGCCAAAGAATAAGTATGCCTGTTTTAGAGGGCCAAATGGACCCTGACTTTTGTGTGAAAAAATTACAAAATTTTTATTATATGGTATAAATTAAATAAATTGATACCAATTATATTGTCGTATGTACTCGGATGTGGAAGTTACACTTAAATATTTACAGCTGTTCAGATATTATTTAGTAACCCATTACCACACTGTAGGGCGGAAATATAGCGCTGATCGCTTTGAAATTTTCCATGAGGTTCCAGTTATGGTCAAGGACAATGCCTATAGCTTTTGGTGATGATCAGATTATAATTATGGGATGAAGTGGACCGAGTACTTAATTTTGTGTTTTTTTCGAGTCGTTGCCAATAATAAGTCAAGCATCACAACATAACCGACGGTGAAGGGAATGTGGACAATTAATTAAAAGGGACTGTACTGAATATGAATAGTAATATTCCGAAAATATGTCAGTGTAAGGAAGAGGTGATGTTGACCTCTAATCGGGCTAGAGGGAGCAAATATTACGAAATATTGCGCCAGCTCGGAATAAACATCCGCAGAAAGTTAGAGTTCCGTAGTAGTTGTATATCGTATGGTTGTACCCGTCCGACTATACTGCTCCGCTTACTGGTTTAAAGCATATTTTAAAAAAACGACATAATAAGCAAATTTAAAATTGTTTGGTTTAATTAATTTCCAATGACGACCCCATCTATGTTCCACATTATGATACGTGTTTTGTATGTTCAGAAGTTTTAAATAGTCATAATTTAAAATTAATATTTTAATTCGATGTCAGCAAAATATATATGGACCTGGAGCTTAATTGACGTAAAATAAATTATACATTTTTATGACAAACTATTTATGGCACATTTACACTGAATTGCATAATTTTATTAAAAATAATTATTCGCTTGTTTGTTCAATACAAGGCATTCTGAGAAATTAAACGCAATTTAAGTAATTGCTTACTGTTTATGGAATCCACATAAAATATTCCTACTATAGCTGTAGGACATGAGTTTTTCGATATCAATTTTCGTTGCTGTTAGCGTGTTGTATAGTCAACTATGTCATGGTTACTGCAACCCTCTCATAGATATATGAGTTTCCTATTCTACAAATGGCTTTAATAACATTAATGCTCATAATGTAATGATTTTTTTTTTTTTTTTTGAAAATCCTCTTCTGGAAGGAATTGATCTTCAATGATTATTTTCAATCTTACGGAACAGATTAATCAAGCAAATGTGTCACATAAATGGATTAAAGTACAAATCATGAACATTAAGACATAATTAACAAATGCATTTAAACAAGGACCATATATAAGATGGAGATTTTGTTAAAGAATATTTTTTTGAGGTCTGTTAAGGTATGGATTTTTTATAATATATTTTTCGACGTCTATAAAGCCTAAGGTCTTCCAAAGCGTGGGTTTTTAAAGGAATATTTTTTCGAGGTCTTCCTAAGGCGTGGATTTTTAAAAGGATATTTTTTCGAGGTCTTCCTAAGGCGTGGATTTTTAAAGGAATATTTTTTCGAGGTCTTCCTTAGGCGTGCATTTTTAAAAGGATATTTTTTCAAGGTCTTCCTAAGGCGTGGATTTTTAAAAGGATATTTTTTCGAGGTCTTCCTAAGGCGTGGATTTTTAAAAGGATATTTTTTCGAGGTCTTCCTAAGGCGTGGATTTTTAAAAGGATATTTTTTCGAGGTCTTCCTAAGGCGTGGATTTTTAAAAGGATATTTTTTTGAGGGCTTCCTAAGGCGTGGATTTTTAAAAGGATATTTTTTTGAGGGCTTCCTAAGGCGTGGATTTTTAAAAGGATATTTTTTTGAGGGCTTCCTAAGGCGTGGATTTTTAAAAGGATATTTTTTTGAGGGCTTCCTAAGGCGTGGATTTTTAAAAGGATATTTTTTTGAGGGCTTCCTAAGGCGTGGATTTTTAAAAGGATATTTTTTTGAGGGCTTCCTAAGGCGTGGATTTTTAAAAGGATATTTTTTCGAGGTCTTCCTAAGGCGTGGATTTTTAAAAGGATATTTTTTCGAGGTCTTCCTATGGCGTGGATTTTTAAAAGGATATTTTTTCGAGGTCTTCCTAAGGCGTGGATTTTTAAAAGGATATTTTTTCGAGGTCTTCCTAAGGCGTGGATTTTTAAAAGGATATTTTTTCGAGGTCCTCCTAAGGCGTGGATTTTTAAAAGGATATTTTTTCGAGGTCTTCCTAAGGCGTGGATTTTTAAAAGGATATTTGTTCGAGGTCTTCCTAAGGCGTGGATTTTTAAAAGGATATTTTTTCGAGGTCTTCCTAAGGCGTGGATTTTTAAAAGGATATTTTTTCGAGGTCTTCCTAAGGCGTGGATTTTTAAAAGGATACTTTTTCGAGGTCTTCCTAAGGCGTGGATTTTTAAAAGGATATTTTTTCGAGGTCTTCCTAAGGCGTGGATTTTTAAAAGGATATTTTTTCGAGGTCTTCCTAAGGCGTGGATTTTTAAAAGGATATTTTTTCGAGGTCTTCCTAAGGCGTGGATTTTTAAAAGGATATTTTTTCGAGGACTTCCTAAGGCGTGGATTTTTAAAAGGATATTTTTTCGAGGTCTTCCTAAGGTGTGGATTTTTAAAAGGATATTTTTTCGAGGTCTTCCTAAGGCGTGGATTTTTAAAAGGATATTTTTTCGAGGTCTTCCTAAGGCGTGGATTTTTAAAAGGATATTTTTTCGAGGTCTTCCTAAGGCGTGGATTTTTAAAAGGATATTTTTTCGAGGTCTTCCTAAGGCGTGGATTTTTAAAAGGATATTTTTTCGAGGTCTTCCTAAGGCGTGGATTTTTAAAAGGATATTTTTTCGAGGTCTTCCTAAGGCGTGGATTTTTAAAAGGATATTTTTTCGAGGTCTTCCTAAGGCGTGGATTTTTAAAAGGATATTTTTTCGAGGTCTTCCTAAGGCGTGGATTTTTAAAAGGATATTTTTTCGAGGTCTTCCTAAGGCGTGGATTTTTAAAAGGATATTTTTTCGAGGTCTTCCTAAGGCGTGGATTTTTAAAAGGATATTTTTTCGAGGTCTTCCTAAGGCGTGGATTTTTAAAAGGATATTTTTTCGAGGTCTTCCTAAGGCGTGGATTTTTAAAAGGATATTTTTTCGAGGTCTTCCTAAGGCGTGGATTTTTAAAAGGATATTTTTTCGAGGTCTTCCTAAGGCGTGGATTTTTAAAAGGATATTTTTTCGAGGTCTTCCTAAGGCGTGGATTTTTAAAAGGATATTTTTTCGAGGTCTTCCTAAGGCGTGGATTTTTAAAAGGATATTTTTTCGAGGTCTTCCTAAGGCGTGGATTTTTAAAAGGATATTTTTTCGAGGTCTTCCTAAGGCGTGGATTTTTAAAAGGATATTTTTTCGAGGTCTTCCTAAGGCGTGGATTTTTAAAAGGATATTTTTTCGAGGTCTTCCTAAGGCGTGGATTTTTTAAGGAATATTTTTTCGAGGTCTTCCTAAGGCGTGGATTTTTTAAGGAATATTTTTTCGAGGTCTTCCTAAGGCGTGGATTTTTTAAGGAATATTTTTTCGAGGTCTTCCTAAGGCGTGGATTTTTTAAGGAATATTTTTTCGAGGTCTTCCTAAGGCGTGGATTTTTTAAGGAATATTTTTTCGAGGTCTTCCTAAGGCGTGGATTTTTTAAGGAATATTTTTTCGAGGTTTTCCTAAGGCGTGGATTTTTTAAGGAATATTTTTTCGAGGTCTTCCTAAGGCGTGGATTTTTTAAGGAATATTTTTTTCGAGGTCTTCCTAAGGCGTGGATTTTTTAAGGAATATTTTTTCGAGGTCTTCCTAAGGCGTGGATTTTTTAAGGAATATTTTTTCGAGGTCTTCCTAAGGCGTGGATTTTTTAAGGAATATTTTTTCGAGGTCTTCCTAAGGCGTGGATTTTTTAAGGAATATTTTTTCGAGGTCTTTTCTTTTATTATTATTTCAACTCAAATGGCCACCAGTTGATGTATGCATGTCCTGTTCATGTTTCAGGGATAAAACATTGTTATATGAGCTTGGCTATCATAAAAAGCCACGAACTTGACCATGACCATAATGCATTAGAAGAATGGTTAAACAATTTCATGGCATGGCATTTGTTATCTTTTTCGTGACACTCTGACTTTTGTGGTGGAATTATGGAGCATTTTCCGTTCCTCTTTCCGGATTTTTATTCCGGCACGTATTGATAAAAATTATGGTTTTTAGCCATGTCATATTCAATTATGAACTAAAAGTAATACGAATGTTTTAGTACATGGGGATGTTGGTGGCAAAGGGATGAAATATTGTGGACAAAGGCAATTGATAGGAGAATAAACAAAAACCTAATTCAAGCAGTGAAATTTGATTCTGTTCAGGGGATACTTTAGTTCCAATTGGAAAAAATATACATGTAATTTCATTTTCATTGTAAGAATATTTTAATTAATCAAAAAAGTTTTTAAATCGAAACACTATCCATTCCATCCCAACAATTTCTACCTAATCTAATTTCTACCTCTCCCCTTCCCCTTGCGGTAATCAATTATGCCATCTGTTAACGAATTCATTGGAAAATGTTATGACCTGATTCTTGTTTTTTTTTTGCTAATCCTTTTAAGGCCAGCATAAATATCACTTCTTAGACTTCTCTAAGAGTTCTTAAAAATTTAATTCCAAAATTATCACTCAAAAACCCATCACAGGCCCATGAAAATGGCATTTTAAGTAATATTACTCAATAAGTGAAACTGAGCTAAACAAAAAGAACTGGAAAGAAAATACGAAGCGGAGGCCACCGAAGAAGTAACAATTCTCTATCATGGCCATAAAAATGGAATACTTTTATTATGGGCTGACACAAAATTTATGACCCTGTACCCAAAAGGCAAGCAAGCACACACTCACAAAGCAGCGTATTTTGAAAGCTATGACTCGGTTTGACAAAGCACTGACAAACAGACAAATGACATAGAAAACATGGCACATAGATGCTGCTGCTACTGATGATGAAGATGCTGATGGTTATGGGCAAAGAGGTGTGTGAGTGTAAGTTTTGGTATGGGAGGAGTTGTTGAAAACGGCATTCATATACAGATAAATATATGTGTAGTTACATGTACATATTATGTATGTATGGAAATATTTGCAAAAAAAAACCAGTAAGGAAAGTAGTAAAGTCGGACGGGGCCGACTCTAGGATACCCTTCACCACTATGGGTACATTAAACAGGACTATTAACATGAAATTGGATGAAATAAAATATGTGATATTTATCTAAATGTGAATCTACCTAGATTTGTCCATAAAGTGTGTAAATCGACTTCAAACAAATATAAATAGGTCATCCGGTTGACTATGTCTGTACTTCTAGAAAACGCAACTACGTAATTCTATGATCAATTTTGTACGTTGTGCAAAATTTGATGTCAATCTGACTAACATGAGGAGTATGATGCCCAATTTGCTTGATATCGGGCGAAAAAATATATGTAAGCTATATCCACATATTAAGCGATTTCAAACAAACTTGTCACAGGTTAGGTTATACTAACTTTAGAACGTTTTGTTCCTATTGGTTCCTTGGTGCGTCAATTACATAAAATCAATCTATAATAAAATGGAGCTATATCTAAATCTGGACCGATTTTCACGAAACAAGGCAGACATCACTCTAGGCTCAATTCAGTACGTTATGCCAAATTTCGTGCAAATCGAAAGATATATAGCGACTTTGGTGAACCATTTACATGAAATCGGACGAAACTATATGTGGGAGCTATATAGAAATATGGACCGATTTTATCGAAACTTGGCAGACATCACTCTAGGCTCAATTCAGTACGTTGTGCAAAATTTCGGGCAAATCGAAAGATATATATGGATGTTGGTGCACAATTTACATGAAATCGGACGAAACTATATATGGGAGCTATATCTAAATCTGGACTGATTTTCACGAAACTTGGCAGACATAACTCTAGGCTCAATTCAGTACGTTATGGCAAATTTCGTGCAAATCGAAAGATATATATGGATTTTGGTCACAATTTACATGAAATCGGACGAAACTATATATGGTAGCTATATCTAAATCTTGACCGATTTTCACGGAGCTTGGCAGACATCATTCTAGACCTAAATGATTAGGCTGTACCAAATTTCGTGCTAATCGAAAGATATATAGGGACTTTGGGGCCCCATTTACATTAAATCGGACGAAACTATATATGTGAGCTATATCTAAATCGGGACCGATTTTCATGAAACTTGGCAGACATCATTCTAGGCCCAATTAAGTACGTTATGCCAAATTTCGTGCAAATCGAAGGATATATAGAGACTTTGGGGCACCATTTACATGAAATCGGACGAAACTATATATGGGAGCTATATCTAAATCTGGACCGATTTTCACGAAACTTGGCAGACATCACTCTAGGCTTAATTCAGTACGTTATGCCAAATTTCGTGCAAATCAAAAGATATATAGGGACTTTGGGGCACCATTTACATGAAATCGGACGAAACTATATATGGGAGCTATATCTAAATCTGGACCGATTTTCACGAAACTTGGCAGACATCATTCTACACCTAAATGATTAGGCTGTACTAAATTTCGTGCAAATCGAAAGTTATATAGGGACTGTTTACATTAAATCGGTTAAATATATATATGGGAGCTATATCTAAATCTGAACCGATTTTTCCCAATTTCAATAGGGTTCGTCCTTGGGCCAAATAAGTGACCTATGCCAAATTTCATCCAATTCGGATCATAAATGCGACCTGTACTTTGTTTACAATTTAACATGGACAGACGGACGGACGGACGGACGGACGGACGGACAGACGGACATGCGTAAATCGACTCAGAAAGTGATTCTATGCATATTCTCAAAAGGAACCATGGGTCTATCTCGATTATTTTTGCCTGTTACAAACATATGCACAAAGACATAATACCCTGTACCACAGTGTGGTGAAGGGTATAACAATGTTTGTTTTTTTTTTTGGATTACCAAAATGAAACGAGACTTACGGGTATATTTCTTTGGGGAATATACACATATATAGGTATATACATATACACTTTTAACACTTTCTTTTTCGTTTTTCCTGTAAAGACAGTGTCTTCTATGGGTTCTCTAAAAAGTATTTTTAAATCAGCGAGCGAGCAGTATAGTCGGACGGGGTTGACCATACGATACCCTACACAACTACCACGGAACTTTCTGTGGATTTTTATTTCGAGCCTGTGTAATATTTCGTGATAGTTGCACCCTCTTGCCCGGTTAGAGGTCAACAGCATCTATTTTATTACTAATTTGCACTACAGTCCTTCCAATTACTTGTCCATATTCCATTCACCCTGGGTTTTGTTGTGATGTTCGACTTTCAATTGTTGATCGACTCGAAAAAAACACAAAAAATTAAGTTCTCGGTCCACCTCATCCCAAAATTGTTATCTGATCATCACCGAAAATTAAATCCGTGGTCCTTGGCCATACCTAGATCCTCATGGAAAATTCCAAAGCGATCAGCGCTATATAAATAATATATGAATATGTAAACACCTGTAAATATTTAAGTGTAACTTCTCGCTTCTATGTCCTTCAGGACTAATATATACGCTATAGAATACAAATTTTATCATTTTTCACACAAAAGTCAGGACCCATTTGACCCGCTAAATATTGACCGATCTTTACCCAAACAGGTATGTTCGGACCATAATTGCGGAAAGTAGTAAAATCGGACGGAGCCGACAATATGATACCCTTCACCACATTGTGTATATTCAACAGATGAATCCTAACAGACGTCGCATTTTTAAAGGACCAGTTAAATGAAACTGGATACGCTGTACCAACTTTCGTGCAAATCGAAAGATATGTACGGACTTTGGTGCACCATTTACCATAAATCGGGCGAAAATATATATGGGAGATATATCTAAATCTGAACCGATTTTCAGGAAACTTAACACACAATATTCTATACCTAATTCATTTCGCTGTGCCAATTTTCGTGCAAATCGAAAGATATATAGGTGCACCATTTACATTAAATCGGACGAAAATATATATGGGAGCTATATCTAAATCTGAACCGATTTTTCCCAATTTCATCTAAATCTGAACCGATTTTCTGGAAACTTAATACACAATATTAATACACAATATTCATTGCGCTGTGCCAAATTTCGTGCAAATCGAAAGATATATAGGTGCACCATTTACATTAAATCGGACGAAAATATATATGGGAGCTATATCTAAACCTGAACCGATTTTCAGGAAACTTAACACACATCATTCTAGACCTAATATATAGGGACTTTGGTGCACCATTTACATTAAATCGGACGAAAATTTATATGGGAGCTATATCTAAATCTGAACCGATTTTTCCCAATTTCAATAGGGTTCGTCCTTGGGCCAAATAAGTGACCTATGCCTAATTTCATCCAAATCGGATCATAAATGCGACTTGTACTTTGTTCACAAAAATACATGGACGGACAGACGGACCTGCGTAAATCGACTTTGAAAGTAATTCTATGCATATTCTCAAAAGGATCCATGTGTCTATCTCGCCTGTTACAAACATATGCACAAAGACATACCACTGTGTGGTGCAGGGTATGATTAAGTATTTGGTTCATTACAACCTCTAAATATTAATCGATTTTTATCATTGGCCAGAATCCATCCTACATGCAAAATTTCGTGAAGATTGGTCCACAGCTGTGCCCTGTATCGTGTTTGCAAATTATAATGGACAGACGGACGGACGATCGGTATACTTAATGGTGGGTCTAGGACCAATATTTCGCGGCGTTACAAACTCTTGGGGCTGCACAAAGCTATAATACCCTGACAAAATAGTTGTGTAGGGTATAAAAATCAAAATCCACGCTTTCTATATGTGACCCAAAATTGATTTAAAAAGAATCCACGTCTTCTACGAGTCCTCTAAAAACTATTTTTAAAAAATCCACACCTTCTTTTTTTCAAAATTGTTAGCCTTAAAATTCCATTCATATTTTAATCACTGTTCCAAGTTCCATATCTTAAAGTATGTCATGCTTTCACTGACAAAGATTTCGTTAAGGGATTTTGACAAACAGATGAACTCACTGTTAGACACACACACATACATACATAAATACAAATGATTATGTTTCAATGGCTTATGAAATTTTGGTTTTACGTAAAGAAATTCATAAAAAAGCTTGTAGATGTCAGTTTGTTGTTGTCGTTACGATGTTCGTCAAATTTTTTTTTTTTTTGTAGAATTCTCACGTCTGAAGAGAAACATACAACAAAATAAAATAAAATCCCTTTCCAACCATCCATAGAAGACACACACGAACTGCTTAAATCCTTCGCCTGTCTGCAGGTTAGGATGTGTGTCAAGCAAAAAAAAAAGGAAAAAAAAACGAAACAATGCCACAGTTATTTATCATCATTTGAAAAGAGTTTGAAAGCGGGATATATGCGAGTAAAGGCGGAAACTAATGTCTCGTTACAACAATAAAAAATCAACAACAATAAAACAATCGGTATTTCAGAACAACAACAACAACAGCAACAAAACAGTAGGAAATTCCGGCGTTAAAGAACAAAAGTCACTGCAGAAAGTTTTGTCTGTCATGTGGAAAACATGGACACACACATAGACAACGTCACACACACACACATTGTTTGCATAATGAATAAGCGGTGTGAATACGAGGTTGGGCCAGGTGATTACAAGAGTTATAAATATTAATAAATATTTTATACAATGTATTATGGAATGATTTATTCCGAACGCCTTATGGGAGGTAGGAGAGACATTTTTTGTTGTCGAAGTGATTTAAATTAATTTTTTGCAGGACTATTAAATGAATATTAATAAGAGATGAATTTCTGTGCATATTTTTTCTTAATATTGAATATTTAAGGAATATTCCACGAGGTCTTCCTAAGGAGAGGATTTTTAAAGAATACTTTTTCGAGGTCTTCCTAAGGAGTGGATTTTTTACAGAATATTTTTTTGAAGGCCTCGAAAGGCGTGGAATTTTTAAAGAATATTTTTTGGAAGTCCATAGGAGGCGTTGACTTTTTAAAGAATATTTTTTCGAGGTCTTCCCAAGGCGTGGAGGCTTTAAATAATATATTTTCGAGGTCTTTAGAAGGCGTGGATTTTTTAAAGATTATTTTTTCCAGGTCTATAGAAGGCGTGGATTTTTTAAACATTATTTTTTCCAGGTCTATAGAAGGCGTGGATTTTTTAAACATTATTTTTTCCAGGTCTATAGAAGGCGTGGATTTTTTAAACATTTTTTCCAGGTCTATAGAAGGCGTGGATTTTTTAAACATTATTTTTTCCAGGTCTATAGAAGGCGTGGATTTTTTAAACATTATTTTTTCCAGGTCTATAGAAGGCGTGGATTTTTTAAACATTATTTTTTCCAGGTCTATAGAAGGCGTGGATTTTTTAAACATTATTTTTTCCAGGTCTATAGAAGGCGTGGATTTTTTAAACATTATTTTTTCCAGGTCTATAGAAGGCGTGGATTTTTTAAACATTATTTTTTCCAGGTCTATAGAAGGCGTGGATTTTTTAAACATTATTTTTTCCAGGTCTATAGAAGGCGTGGATTTTTTAAACATTATTTTTTCCAGGTCTATAGAAGGCATGGATTTTTTAAAGATTATTTTTTCGAGGTCTTCCTAAGGCGTAGAGGCTTTAAATAATATTTGTTAAGAATATTTTCCAGTTATTAAACATCGTCAAGTTTCTTGGAAATATTTACTTTTGCCTTTTCAATACAATCCTCGTTAGCAGGACTTATTCTTGGCATTAAATTGAAATGAAAGGAAATCTTTTGAAACAGTTGATATTCTGGAAAAAATCCCAGCATCTACTTCTGACAACATCCTGCAAACGCCGTACATTTGTGTTGGCTTTGAAATAAATTCAACACGAAATATACACGTATGTCATAAAATATAAAGGTGGGTCTGTTGAAAAAGAAATATATTAGAAGATGGATTCATGACCTATTTCCCAACTGAATTTTTATCACATTTCGAAATAGTTGCATGTTTTTTTTTTTACTTCAAAGCTATTTGTATTTATTTTATCTCGACCCACCTTATTGTCGATTCCATCTTTTATAAAAAAAATTGTTTGCTGATATTTTGTTGCTTATTTTCAATGCATATGTGTGTGTGTGTTTGTGCGTGCCGCTGTCGTTGGTGAAAGTCATACAAGCGTATCATTTCTGTCATAAAAATTTACTTTTACAACAGTTGCTGTCATTCAACAGTATGTCGGGTATGAATGTGTAACTGATTGTAAGGGGATATAAAAGAAAATAAAAATAATTTTATAGAGGTATTTGTGTGTGTGCGTGTATGTGTTCAGCAAAGAGATGTACTGTGATTTTTAGCAGAACTCTTTCCGGCTATTGTATGTACTAAAAACAAATATACGACTAATATTAAAATATTTTCAAAATAATCCGAGCTTTATAACAAGCCTTGTAGGGACTTTGGGAAGTTATATATAAATCTGACCCGATTTTCTCGAAACTTGGCAGACGTTATTCTAGACTCAATTCAGTACACTATGCAAAATTTCGTGCAAATCGAATGATATACAAGGTCTTTGGTGCACCAGGCTATATCTAAATCTGACCCGATTTTCTCGAAATTCAACACACATCATTCTAGACTTAATTCAGTACGCTATGCTAAATTTCATGC